>NC_079194.1:215437910-215605410 GCF_029499605.1 Hyla sarda
CAGGGTTCTCAAATACGACCCTTTCCTCAGTAGTCATGATGGTTAAAAACAATGCTTGTCAATTTATAGGAGTACGAATCCCATGATTCAACAGTATTCTAAGTGATAACAAAAACATGAAATGGATAATCAAAAAGAATTACCTAGAGAGCAAAAGTATATGTGAATACCGTCAGAAGACGGGAAATGGACATATTGGATTACGTGTATGGGTGAAACTGACTAAACTATTTGTAGAATTGCACTTGAATGTCTTTCCCACAATTGCAATGAAAGTAAACATTATTAATAGAATGGAAATGTAAATAAAATATAAAAATAAAAATAAAAGTGAGGGTAAAATTAAAAATAAAAATGAGAATAAAAATAAAATAAAAATATAAAGATAAAAAATAAAAAATAAATTAGATAAAATTGAATGAAAACTAAAAGATAAATAAATGAATCAATGATAATAAAATGAATATAAATGGAAATAAAAAATAATAATAATAAAAAATAAATAAAAATATAAGTGCGAAATAAAAAGAAAATGTGATGAAGTGAAAATTAAAATGTATAGGTAAGATGTCATTGTAGAGGATGGAGTCAGTCCATGGGGCACCCCCCCAAAAACACTACAGGGGTGATCCCATGGGCCAAGTGCATCCCCTACAGAAATCCAAATAGTTCAAAACTGGAGTTGAGTCCCCCTGGTTCTAAAGTTGCAAATTCAAAGATCTTCTTACTTTCAGCCTTGGACATCTTAAGCAGATAACTGCCACCACGCCAATCTTGTTTGACTAGTTGGAAACCAGTGAAGGAGAGAGAAGACATATCGCTGTTATGGATGGTAGAAAAGTGAGCTGATAACGGATGTTTTAAGTTTTTATTTTTGATGTTATTGAGGTGTTCAGCTATCCTCATCTTAAGGGCCCTTTTGGTACGACCCACATACTGCTTTTTACAGCCGCATTCGATTATATATAGTACACCTTTTGAATTACAGGTAATTAGCTCTTCTATTTTCCATTTGAACGTGTTAATTTTAGAACAAATCTCTAGAACTTTTTTAGGGCCCTTAATTTTTATACAATTAGCACATGTTCCACACCTTACAAATCCCTTTGTGTTTAACCAGGTAGTGTTCTGTTTCCTTGGGGGAGCTTTTATGGATGGTGCAACGGTAAGGCCCAAATTTGGGGCCCGAGTATATACTATCGGGGGACGTGATGGTAAGAGTGCTCCCACCTCACGGTCTTGTTGTAACAAATGCCAGTGTTTCCGTATTATTTTTTCTACTTTTTTATAGGAATTATTAAAGGGAATTACCAATTTTCCTCCAAAATCGGCTTCTTTTTTTTCCCTAGTGTTTTCAAAGAAAGTGGTTCTGTCTAATAGTTTAATATTTTCAAGAGATTGTTCCAGGAGCTGATCGGGATAGTGTTTCTCCTTAAATTGATTTGTAAGGAGGTTGGCCTCGACCAAAAATTGGTCATCTGAGGTACAATTTCTTTTTAACCTTCGATATTGTCCCTTTGGGACGTTCATTAGCCACCTAGGTAGGTGGCAACTCGAAAACCCTATATAGCTATTTTTAGCCGTTGGTTTATAATAAGTCTTGCAAGTAAGACCATCCCGATCAGCGCTGATAACAATATCCAAAAAATTGATGGATTCCCTGCTAATTGTGGATGTGAAGTGTAAATTATAATCTTGTGTGTTTAAACCTAAGATGAAGTGCTCTAAACTAATCTTGTCACCCTCCCAAATTAAAATAATATCATCAATGTACCGCTTCCAGAGCACCAGGCCTGCGCCAAGATGGGGTATGATGTTACTTTCCTCCCAAGCTGCCATAAAGAGATTGGCATAACTTGGCGCAAACCTGGTGCCCATAGCGGTACCAATTAATTGTAAATAATAATCCCCTTCAAAATAAAAATAATTATGTGTCAAAATAAATCGGATGGCTGAAGTGATAAAATTAATCTGTGATGATTTAATGTGCCCATGTTTCAAAAAGTGTTCGACTGCTGCTATTCCTAAGTCATGTCGAATAATCGTATAAAGTGAAGAAACGTCCAAAGTGGCTAATATGTATTTATTGGACCACTCAAATTTTTCAATGATGTCAACAACTTGAGTGGTGTCCTTAAGGTATGTGTGAGTTTTTTGCACAAATGGTTGAAGGAATCTGTCTACATATTGGGACAGGTTCGAGGTGATTGAGCCTATCCCTGACACAATGGGACGCCCAGGGGGATTGATCAGGCACTTATGTGTCTTCGGGAGACAGTAAAAAATCGGCAAACGGTCTAGGGTCCCTATTATAAATTGATGTTCCTTCTCATTGAGGATACCATCTTCCACTGCCTCCTTACAAAGTAACTGTAATTGTTGACTAAATTCCTGAGTGGGATCGTGTTTTAGTTTTTGGTATGTGCTAGAATCATTTAACTGTTTTTTACATTCTCGTATGTAATCTGTAGTATTGAGAATGACAACTGCACCCCCTTTGTCGGCGGGGCGGATTGTAACTGTGTCTAATGATTGTAATTCTTTCAAAGCTACTCTTTCTTTCTGAGAAATATTATCCTTCGGGTATTTAGTCTTTTGTATTTTTCTCAAATCATTTTCTACTAATTTTTTAAAAGTGGTAACATCGGGGCCCATAAGGTGTTTAGGATAGAACCATGATTTAGGTCTACACTCGGTATCTATATACTCTGTCTCAGTCGTTAATCGTTGTAGTGGTGTTTTTAGAAAATGTTTTTTTAAACAAATGTTACGAATGTATTTTTCCAAACCAATATAGGTCTGGAACTTGTCCAGTGTGTGGGATGGGGCATATTTCAATCCCTTGTTCAAAAGAGTTTCTTGTGCCGAAGTTAATGTATGGTTACTCAGATTTATAATGGGTGTATTCCCTGATGGGGTTTGACTATTTTTTGTGGAGGTAGAATGGCATGGTCTAGCTCTATATCTTCTACGTAACCTCTTTTTTTGTTTGGGGTCCCTAGTGTTTGTTGTGTGGGAGGGGCTTGATGCACTTCTGCTGATACTGTATGAGTCTTTAATGGAACTTTGATTGGTTGAGTTTCCCTGTGTGTTATTTGATGTTTTTGTTGATACCTGTTTTGATATGATTGGTGTTTGTAATAATTTGGACGGAAATTGTAAGGACTGTTTGTGTGATTTGTATATGGTCTGTAGTTGTTTCCCTGAGGGGGATTCCTGTAATATGATTCTTCCCTTGTATGGTGTGGTTTCTTGTAATGTGGGTTTGCCTCTAAAAAATCACCACTCTCCAATAGAGGAGCGTAGTGGTTCCTCCCAGGCACGTTATATTGATCATTATATGTGGTAGCATTTTGTTTTTGAGTCTGCCAATGTAATTTCTTATTTTTTCTATTCATTATTTCCATCTCTAATTTGTCTAATTTTTTACAAATATATTCCTGTTGTTTGAAATACTCTGCGTTCTGCTCGAACTTGTCTATTTCAATTTTTAACTGGCTTATTTGTAAGTCACAGTTGTTTAAAAGTTCGTGTCTTCGTTCTATGACAAGTTGGACCAGACCTCTAGAGTATTCCTTTAGGGTTTTATTCCATTTATTGTTAAAAGTCTCTCCTTCAAGGTCACCTGCGGGAGTTTTTGATAAAGTAAGTCCTTTAGGAACAATGCCTAATTCTAACAAATGAGACAAACTTTTAATCTCCCATTGGTTCCTTAAACGCTTGGACATGGTCAACTCCAATTTTTTGAACATCTGGATTAATGCTAAATCATTTTGTTCACTTGGTGATTCAAATTGTGAAATATTAAAATTATATCTATCAATGGATTCTTTTTTGCTCTCTAGGTGTGTCCATATATTCATACTGAGAATTATGATTGGAGCACGTTCACTATTTTGGTATATAAAATCAGAAGAAAAGGAAAAAAGGGGTGCAAGTGCAGCTCACAATTAATGTGTAGGCACTGCCTGAGGTCAACAGGGCATGCAACTATACCACAGCTGCAAAAAATAACAAAATATGTATAGAAAAATATTGCCCGGACCTTCCAAGGTAGTGTGATTTGATTGAATAAACAATAGATAACTGGGTCGTACTCCAATAATAATTCAATGGTTATTTATTTAAAATGTATAGTGCATTACTCCTCACAGGGCCCTTGTGAGAAAAAACACATATAATAGATATACAAAATTAGATATACAAGATTAGACGATCTTGAAATGTAAAAATATTATAAAAATATATCACTGGCATATAAAATAGCTCTATATAGACAAATTCATATAACGTCTTTAGGATATTGTAAAGGTATGGTATAAATGTCCTTTTATGTGGCAATTATAAATCAAAGTGGATACTCTGTTACCGGTCCTGAATGATGTGGCTCTGTCAGCTCCCGTGCCCAGATAGCGGTCAGCGATCTTAGATAGTGCTGTGGCTTTAACTCTCAAGGTCCAGATGTTATGCAGTAGTGGTCGTCCCAGGCTGGTGGCACTGGCAGGCGCCGATGGTGAATTCGCCGGGAGGCCGTGCGCTAGCAAGCGCCGATGGAAGATTTGTCAGGAGACCAAGCGCTGGCAGGCGCTGATGGTATCGATCTCCTCACCGCTGGACTTGGAAGCCGGAGACTACACGCTGGGTAGATGGAGTTTGCCTCGTGTAGATGGCGTGTGACGTCAACTTGAGCCGGAGCTGACCAGGTAAAATCAGGACCGGACACTAGTCAAGATCGACTGATGCGTAGGAGATCCACAATGTGATGTATTTGCTCCGTGAGCTAGAGCTTAAGTTCATGGGGAGCATAAATGCCAGTGAGCAAGATTAGTGCATAAGACTAGACGCGTTTCAGGGTTCTCAAATACGACCCTTTCCTCAGTAGTCATGATGGTTAAAAACAATGCTTGTCAATTTATAGGAGTACGAATCCCATGATTCAACAGTATTCTAAGTGATAACAAAAACATGAAATGGATAATCAAAAAGAATTACCTAGAGAGCAAAAGTATATGTGAATACCGTCAGAAGACGGGAAATGGACATATTGGATTACATGTATGGGTGAAACTGACTAAACTATTTGTAGAATTGCAATTGAATGTCTTTCCCACAATTGCAATGAAAGTAAACATTATTAATAGAATGGAAATGTAAATAAAATATAAAAATAAAAATAAAAGTGAGGGTAAAATTAAAAATAAAAATGAGAATAAAAATAAAATAAAAATATAAAGATAAAAAATAAAAAAGAAATTAGATAAAATTGAATGAAAACTAAAAGATAAATAAATGAATCAATGATAATAAAATGAATATAAATGGAAATAAAAAAAAATAATAATAAAAAATAAATAAAAATATAAGTGCGAAATAAAAAGAAAATGTGATGAAGTGAAAATTAAAATGTATATACATTTTAATTTTAATTTTAATTTTCACTTCATCACATTTTCTTTTTATTTCGCAATATGTCGCAATATGTCCATTTCCCGTCTTCTGACGGTATTCACATATACTTTTGCTCTCTAGGTAATTCTTTTTGATTATCCATTTCATGTTTTTGTTATCACTTAGAATACTGTTGAATCATGGGATTCGTACTCCTATAAATTGACAAGCATTGTTTTTAACCATCATGACTACTGAGGAAAGGGTCGTATTTGAGAACCCTGAAACGCGTCTAGTCTTATGCACTAATCTTGCTCACTGGCATTTATGCTCCCCATGAACTTAAGCTCTAGCTCACGGAGCAAATACATCACATTGTGGATCTCCTACGCATCAGTCGATCTTGACTAGTGTCCGGTCCTGATTTTACCTGGTCAGCTCCGGCTCAAGTTGACGTCACACGCCATCTACACGAGGCAAACTCCATCTACCCAGCGTGTAGTCTCCGGCTTCCAAGTCCAGCGGTGAGGAGATCGATACCATCAGCGCCTGCCAGCGCTTGGTCTCCTGACAAATCTTCCATCGGCGCTTGCTAGCGCACGGCCTCCCGGCGAATTCACCATCGGCGCCTGCCAGTGCCACCAGCCTGGGACGACCACTACCGCATAACACCTGGACCTTGAGAGTTAAAGCCACAGCACTATCTAAGATCGCTGACCGCTATCTGGGCACGGGAGCTGACAGAGCCACATCATTCAGGACCGGTAACAGAGTATCCACTTTGATTTATAATTGCCACATAAAAGGACATTTATACCATACCTTTACAATATCCTAAAGACGTTATATGAATTTGTCTATATAGAGCTATTTTATATGCCAGTGATATATTTTTATAATATTTTTACATTTCAAGATCGTCTAATCTTGTATATCTAATTTTGTATATCTATTATATGTGTTTTTTCTCACAAGGGCCCTGTGAGGAGTAATGCACTATACATTTTAAATAAATAACCATTGAATTATTATTGGAGTACGACCCAGTTATCTATTGTTTATTCAATCAAATCACACTACCTTGGAAGGTCCGGGCAATATTTTTCTATACATAATTTTAGAACTTACCTGCCAGACAGTAATGCACATGCTTAGGAAGGATCCGTGCTTGTCTTGGTGCTTAATAGCTGTGTTGTGAGTCCACCAAAAAGATTCTGATTTCTTTTTGTGAAATGGCTATTTCTTGTTGAAGTTCCCTCCCTCCAACTACAAATCCCAGGGTCCCTTGTTTGTAAGTGTGAGGTCACTTTTCTCACACATCAGTCACCCCACCCATTGAGGCACACCTAGGACAATACCCTGCAACCGTGTGGAGAATGATCTCCACGGTGGCTCCACCTATTGATGCTGACAATGTCCCTTTAAACACCGGACTAGTGATTTAATGTCTCAGGCTGCACTGCAACCTGTGAAAACCTGAGACGACACTCATTTTGGGCAAAGATCACATAAGAGGTGCGAAACCAGCCATCAAACACAGGTACATACACTATATTATGAACTATACTAACTTTAAGGCCCTGTAGCATAGTCAAATAAAAAAAAAAAACTGGAATTCCCCTTAAACTGAATATGCATCTAAGGCTAGGCCTACACTGCAACTCTCTACAGCCCTACAAAATTGATTTTAACTTCTGAGCGACAGCTGCAGTCCACAAGATCGCATACATCCCAGTGTATTGTTTTCGATAGCAGATGTATCAAGATTGTTAAAATCAGTCTCTTCATGCTACATAAAGTCACTATGTAGCCCATAGCCCTGGCTTTACTGGCTCATTACTGAACCTATTTTAATTTGTTTTGTTCTTTTGCTATTATTACAGTACATTAGAGTAGGTTCCACTCACTTATCCCTTTTTAAATGGTTAGTCCAGTGATGATATATAGTAAGATGCTCCTTAAATAATTGCACCTTCTCACATGGCTGTTTATAGTAGTTCTTCATCGACCTGACATAGTCGCTCCATATTTTGCACTAATGAGTGCCAATAAGCTGCGAACAGCTGCAAGCAATTGGAATATCCAGACAGTTACCGCTGAGCTATAAAACAGTAGTTTTGGATGAATAGTTGCCTTTCTGGGACACATAAAAATGATTTGCATATCTCCTCCTACAATCCGTAAATATACAATTAAACTCTAATTTTAAAGTTTTCCGTCTAGCCTAGAGAAATGATGCAGCTTGTCTACGGCAGTGTTTATACTCGCCCACCCATGTTGTCTTCCCTACCTGCTTTATCCCTTCTTCAGACACTAAATCTGCCAAGTCTTAAATGAATTTCTTAATTAATTTGGCTGCCTGCTCCTTGCTATTAGAGACACTAATGCTGCTTATCTGGGGAGATAAGAGGAATTGCAGTTTCTAGAAGAACTTCCGTGCCTTCTGATACACTACATGGCTGGTGGTGCTTACAAGATTCCAGATTATTTCAATGAGACCAGGCTCACACGTCTCAGCATTTCGGAATCTAGCAAAATACGATTTACAGGGGTTATTCTACCATGACAACCCCTTTTAGGAATGAAGCCAACCTGGCAATAAAATAATAGACGCATTTCTTCTTCTTAAACCTTTAAGGGAAGTTCCAGCCACTGAAGAACACTCTGCTCTTGAGGATATTTCTCTTATAATGATCTTTGCAGTCTCCCATCCTGGCATGGAGCATCATTGTTACCTGGCAATAGCTGTACGCTAGGCTGCAGTGCTAAGATCAATGATATGTGATAGTTTTATTGTTTATTCTTGACTTTTTCTTGCATTGATACTGGGCAATTATTGTTACAATCCCTTGGAAACAAGTGAATCATGATGAGAATCAGCCGCAGTAAAGTGGCCTTTCAGTGCTTCCGACTGCTCCAGAATTTTTTTTATAATGCCCTGTGTCCGGGCTGCAAAAAGTAACAAAACAAACTTTAACTCACCCTCCGACATTCCCCTCTTGCACAGATAACAACGTTCCGGTCCTCTGGTGCCAGTCTTCTTCCGGCTTCCTGGGGATTAAGAGTCATACTGCGCTCAGCGTTGGCTGGTGATAGGCTCAGTGCACTTTCATGTAACAAGCCCGGGCCGCAGGGAGAAGGCGTGGTTCAGGCTCTTACATGACAATGTGCTCAGCCTATCACTGGCCGAAGTGGGACATCGCTGCAGCTGGTGATACGCTGAGCGCAGTATGACTCATTGTCTCCAGGAAGCAGGAAGAAAACCAGCACCGGAGGACCTGGACACCGATATCGGCGCAACAGGGGAATGCCGGAGGGTGAGTTAAAGTTTGTTTTGTTACTTTTTGCAGCCCGGGCACAGGGGATTATAAAAAATTTCCACTACAGTATTCCCTTAAAGGCCATCTGCAGTGAAAATAAATTGATCCCCTAGGGGATAAGTGTTTGATCGCAGGGGGGTCTGCAATCTCCCAAACAGAGCCCCGGCATTGCCATGCTGTTTGCCGGCTAATGCGCGTAGTGTCGACCTCACTGAGGTCTTCGATATGCCCCATCACCATACAGCTCTATGGGAGAAGCAGGGAGGCACGAACGCTGCATCGCCGCCTCTCCCATAGAACTACATGGAGGAGGCCTGTTGGCCGCGGTGTCATGCACGCCTCCTGCACGGGAGAGCCAGGGCCCCATTTGGGAGATCACGGGGGGTCCCAGTTTTCGGACCCCCACGCGATAAGACACTTATGCCCTATCCTGTGTCGGATAAGTGTATTAACACTGCAGATGTTCTTTAAGCTAGCCATAGATTTATTATTATGGAATGCTGGATACTGATTTGCAAACTAACATCTATGGGGGCATCCCAGACAGGATTCTGAAGTGTGATGACTGTTCAAACAAGGATGGAACTAACAGGATTCTTTTAGGCCATATTCATTATTTTAGATTTAACCATTGTAAGAAGTATCTAGCAGCCACCTGGTAGTGAAATAACATTGGCGTCTGGGACAAAGACTGAATAATTGAATAATTCCTTGTGAATTTTGTCTCCATCCAAGGCCCTGAGGACTTGTTTAGACAACCATAACAAGTGATTAAAACTTGGTAGCATTGATGTGTTTACAGGGGCCCCATTCTACTGTCTAGCTACTTAGATGCCATGGTCGTTATCAGCCATGGCATCTAAATGGCTATCTATAAATCCAGCAATTGCAATGTGATGTCAGCTTTGATATACCCTCATCTCCATCACAACATCTTTATTGTATATTTATGGCCTAGTGAGGGATGGGTTTGAATAGGTTCTCCAGGAAGGTATAAATATCACTAAGCTAGCCCTTATTAGATTAAAGGGGTTATCCAGGAATCAGAAAAACAGAGCTAATTTCTTTAACAAAAATCGCTCACGGTCTGTCTCCAGGTTGTGTGTGGTTCTGCAGCTCAGTTCCATTGAAGTAAATAGTTCCACATTTTGCTTTGTTTCTCCTCTACGGCCTCTACAAGTTGCTGTTTGAGCTCTACTCTTTCTGACAGCCCATGTGATTCTCCTCTGCAATCTACCTGCTCTCCTCCCTATTTACGGTGTTTGAGCAACCATTCAAGGATTTTTTCCCTTCTGACCAAACTTTGAGCTGGTGTGTAACCCTCTCCCACTGTACTATAATAAACAAAATCAGAGCAAAGGGGTCTCTTACATTTAAGTTCTGTGCTCCTGCTAGGTTCTGCAGTCAGTATCTCTGTTTTAAGTCATGTATGTACTGTCATGAGAAGGTAGCAAGGCTCAGGTATATACCGGAATAGTTTCTATTGAAAGGGATGCCCCATAAGAATCTATCTACTTCTATATTAGTCTTTACTATCCACATTTCTTTAACATCCCATTTTGCTTCCCCTTTTATTGGAGTTCATGCAGTTCACAATAAAAGCTCAGAAAAGCATTACCCCTGGCAGCATCTTCTGCCTGGAGAGGATCCAGCTCCATTCCCCAGCAATCTCTAGTCCTTTGGAATGTTGTGAATCTTTCCCGTCTGTGAAGATACATGTGTCTTGGCACAGCTATTAACCTTAAGGCCTCTGCCCTGCCAAGGCTTCATGTAAGTGTTCCCAGGCATGTGCTTATCATTACAGGCTTTTCTTAGGCCAGAATCCATGCAGTGCACAGGTCCATTACTTTCACAACAACGACTCATGTGGGTTCGGAGGTTGGCGTACATTGATGAGACCTCAGGGCACTTTATTGACTAATTTACCCTCCACTGCAATTTAGTATGAATGACAGAAAAAACTGCGAGTGATCTGTCACTAGTGCTGTTATATGAATCATTAACCACTTAACAACTGGGCTACTATTTGGGATTTTTCATAAAATTTTTTTAAAGCGTCCTCTACTAAAAGCCACAACTTTTATTTTTCCATCAACAGAACCATATAAGAGCTTGTTTTTTCAAGACCAATGGTGCTTATTAATTGCATCCTTTGTGTACTTATAAATGGCACCCTTTATAAAAAAAAAAAAAAAGTTTTCCAGTGGAGTACCCCTTTAGCATTAATTTTCAAAACAGGAAACAAATCCAAGGGGTGACAGTGACCACCCCAAAGACAGAAACAAAGGAGAAGGTGCAGCAAAGGTCTGACAGCCCCCTGGATAGCTGATAGTACTATGGCCTAGTTGGGGCACTAGCACACAGGAGGGCATTCATGTAAGAAAAAAACGTAAAAAATAATACATTTGCATCACCATATTCTGCCTCATATTACTTTTTTTTTTTTTTTTCATTTATGAAGTTGTATGAGAGCTCATTTTTGCAGGGTGAGCCATACTTTTTTAGGTTTTTGAGCTAAATATAAATTTTTAAAACCTTCCCATTCAGTTAATTTTTTAAGTGGTACCTGGGTCTGTGAGTTCCTTCCTTCCATGCTGGTGGGGCCCTCCTGTGTGCTAGTGCCCCAACTAGGCCATAGTACTATCAGCTATTCAGGGGGCTGTCAGACCTTTGCTGCACCTTCTCCTTTGTTTCTGTATTTGGGGTGGTCACTGTCACCCCTTGGATTTGTTTCCTGTTTTGAAAATTAATGCTAAAGGGGTACTCCACTGGAAAACATTTTTTTAATCAACTGTTGCCAGAAAGTTAAACAGATTTGTAAATGACTTCTATTAAAAGTTTTTAATCCTTCCAGTACTTATCAGCTGCTGTATGTTCCAGAGGAAGTTCTTTTCTTTTTGAATTTCCTTTCTGTCTGACCACAGTGCTCTCTTCTGACACCTCTGTCCATTTTAGGAACTGTTCAGAGTAGGAGCGAATCCTCATAGCAAACCTCTCCTGCTCTGGACAGTTTCTAAATGGACAGACGTATCAGCAGAGAGCACTGTGATCAGACAGAAAGGAAATTCAAAAAAGAAAAGAACTTCCTGTGGAGCATACAGCAGCTGATAAGGACTGGAAGGATTAAGATTTTTTAATAGAAATAATTTTCAAATCTGTTTAATTTTCTGGCACCGTTCATTAAAAAAAAATGTTTTCCAGTGGAGTACCCCTTTAACTCCACTTTTATTTTATTTATTATAAAAGACATTTTGTTCTGCCTTGCATAATATTGTAAGATTGTTCATTATCTCTACTCTGAGAATTGACAGAGAATAAGAATATGTAATACAAAATACATTAGGATATGTTTAAAAGGGGTTTAATTAAACACATTTTATTATTGCCTATTTTATCTATGGGGGATGTATAATTTATTAAAGATGGTCAATTTTATTTAATTATAGACACAACCTCTCTTAGCAAACAGCAGAATGAGTTGCATCATGACAGAGCAATGTGCGGTGCCTGGAGAGAGTAATGGTGTCTAGGGTGTTGCGGTAATAGTGTAGGGTCTGGTGGTATTAACCCTTGAATGTCGTGATGCCAGGGTGAGGTTTCCTCAATACCGCCAACAGTTCCACAAACGGCAGGGAGAAATAACGGAATGTCCACAGCAGATTTTATGAAGTAAACTGAAGAAACTTTACTTGCAGATTTTATGCAACGGTATTGAACATAACTCTTTTCAAGAGTGAACCGGGATACAGGTTCCTCACAGATTTGCTGGGACTTGGAAGAAATGAGCTTTTGATGCTGGCCACTGTGCTCTATTTTAGAATATTTGAGCTGATAGTAGTCACACAGGATTCAGTAGTTTGAGCTTTGAGTAACTCATGTTTTGTGGCTGCATGTTCTTAGGCTTTGGGCCTAGATGAATTGAATTGATGCTGAAGAGATGATGAGATATGCTTGCTTTCAGGTACAGGTCTCAAGAGCAGGAACTAAGAGAGTGAATTGATTGACTACAGCCCTTTATATAATGAGGGGCTGGACTAAGCTCATTGGTCAGCAAACCTGTAAGTTATAAACCTAGTGAACTCTGGGTACATTACAAGACCTCCAAAGGTCCTTAGCCCCTTAAGGACCAGGGGGTTTTCCGTTTTTGCACTTTCGTTTTTTCCTCCTTCTTTAAAAAATCATAACCCTTTCAATTTTGCACCTAAAAATTCATATGATTGCTTATTTTTTGTTCCACCAATTCTACTTTGTAATGACATCAGTCATTTTACCCAAAAATCTATGGCGAAACGGAAAAAAAAAAACATTGCGAGACAAAATTGAAAAAAAAAAAAAAACGTCATTTTGTAACTTTTGGGGGCTTCTGTTTCTATGCAGTAAATTTTTCGGTAAAAATAACAAATGCTCTTTATTCTGTAGGTCCATACGATTAAAATGATACCCTACTTATATAGGTTTGATTTTGTCGTACTTCTGAAAAAAATCATAACTACATGCAGGAAAATGTATACAATTAAAATTGCCATCTTCTGACCCCTATAACTTTTTTATTTTACCACGTATGGGGCGGTATGAGGGCTCCCATAGGGACCTATAACACTGCACACACTGATCTTTTACATTGATCACTGGTTTCTCATAGGAAACCAGTGATCGATGATTCTGCCGCTTGACTGCTCATGCCTGGATCTCAGGCACTGAGCAGTCATTTGGCGATCGGACACCAGGAGGCAAGGTAGGAGACCCTCCTTGTGTCTAACAGCTGTTTGGGACGCCGCGATTTCGCCGTGGCGATCCCGAACAGCTCCCTGAACTAACCAGCATGGTTTCACTTTCACTTTAGACGCAGCGTTCAACTTTGAACGCCGCATCTAAAGGGTTAATAGCATGCGGCACCGCAATCACTGCTGCGCGCTATTAGCCACGGGTCCCGGCCGATGTTAGAGGCCGGGCCCGACCCGCTATGACGCGGGGCCACGTCGTGGCCCCGCGTTATAGAAAGGGAAAGGACTCAGGACGTACCGGTACATCCTTGGTCCTTAAGGGGTTAAGCATTTTATACATTATAACTGTGTATCACGTGACCACTAAGGTCCTATACATATATTTCCTATACATTAAATTAATATGTACACACTTTACTCAAGACGACTAGGGGTAAGCCCTACAGGAGAGCCCTATAGAGATGGAGCGACTCTGGCTGCAGGGACCTTAGACAAGGGACAGGACCAGGTCCTGTACCGGGATACCACAAATGGACTAATGTCAGTCGTCCTCCCCGCTCTGTCTGTCACTGTATAGGATATATACTTACAATGGGATAATATAGGCTGCTGGATGCCTACATATATCCAACTATTACAATATATACTCTGTCTCCCATATGAGGGGGTGTATTGTGGTAGGTACTTACCCAGAAAAAATTAATTATGAAGCTGTAACTGTCACCATATTTAACATATTCCCCCAGGAAGTCAATGAACTTGCGACATCTGCCCCGTAGTTTAATCTGTGCCAATAAAATTCTTCTGACTTCTGGTTTAACCAATTATTTGCAGCATTAGCTGCCTCTGTAACACAAGATCATTGTCCCTTTAGGTGTCTTTTTGAGATTGGGGAACAGATGATAGTCAGAAGGAGCCAGTTCTGGCGAATAGGGTAGATAGGGCATCACCTGCGGTGTGTGATGCAGCGTTGTCTTCTTTTGTTTTGTTTTCAAAAGTTGTGGGATCTACTTTGCTGCAAGCTTTTTCATTTTAAAGTTTGTATGGATAATGGCACCAACTCTCGCATGTGATATTCCCAGATATGTAACAATACTATTGTCTGATATTCGGTAGTCCTCCATGTCATGGATGGCTTTCACATTTGCAGGCACAGAGACAGAAGCAGGACTTCCACTGGGTTTCTCTCTTACAATAATAATAATAATTTTATTTATATAGCGCCTACAGATTCCGCAGCGCTTACATTTATGGGGTACAAACAAAGACAAGTATCAGACATAATATTACACAATAATTACAACACCGAAATGGCCTGTTTTAAAAATCACAACCCGACATTTAACAGTTGCATATGAATGGCCATAGTCCTATGCTCGTCTACAACGAAATTTTTAGAAAGTGCTGTTATGTTCATTTTGTACCAGAAATAAAGATACGTTAAAATCATAGGTAGTTGATTTTTGCACCATTGAATATTGACAAATTGTCCAGTACGCCCTGCAATTTACAGCTTCCTAGCTGAATTTTTCTAGGTAAGGCTCAATACTTATCAGCACTCCCTCATATATGTTTTGTGTGACTCCCAACATTACGTAGGAGCAAAGCGCACACAGAGACAGAGCTGAATGACAGCAGAGGTGCTGGATTTACTCACTTTCTGCATAACATTGTAGGCACGGATATAAATGAAGTGAAGAAGGATGAGGTTCAGGCTGTTATGGGTTATGTAGTTTCTTGATAGCCTGCGCCTTTGTCTTCAGTTGCAGCTAGCTCAGTGTACACACAGCATTACTAGAAAGATTATGCGACCAGTCATTACTGTATTTTAGACCCCACTGACAACCTGCAGGGTAGTTTTAGCCAAAAGTAGCTTGAAAACTATCTGACTTTTTGTAATGGTTGTTCACAATTTTTTGTGTTCCCAAAAGAATTTGTGGTGAGGGTGTGATGAGGGCAGAATTTATTACCCTAGGGGCAGATGGCATTAACCCCTTGTATTCGTGACGCCAGGGCATGGTTAACCTCTGCACCACCCGAGGTATAGCCGCTGGATCCTGGGCTAGGCATGGGGCAAATAATGACTCCGATGCCAAGTTACAGAACAAAGGCAGCTTTACTGAGGCAGACAGATTGAATAGTTTTTACAGCTCAGTTAGGCCCAAGGAGATGACCAATGACTTTAGAGACTTGCGGGCTCGCTGGAACTTGTAGTGGACTTGGATAGAATGCTGCAGACCCACGCTGAATTTAGACAGACTTGACTGACTTGACTCGGACTGACTAGACTTCACCCCTCTGTGTAGCCTACCAGGCTTTGAAGTTCACCTGTGAAGCACTTGGTGATGGAGGCGTGGCTGTGTGACTAGGCCTTGGGTCTCTTCAGGACACCAGACACTTTTAGGTCTTGACTGTGCTGCTCCTCACCTAAGACTGGAACTCAAGAGAGCTAGCTAACTCTTCCCAGGGTTTACATGGGGGAGACTTTGGAGGGGTCACGTCATCATCTGGTCACTGACACCTTCCCTGGTTACAAGACTTGGTAACAACATTTAAAGGCATATAACATTATAAAGGCCTTCTCATACATAACATGAGGCACTTGTAAACCATTTATGATACACAGATTAAGAGGGGACTCAGGGGACACTGCAATAGAGTCCGCCACGCAGGACAGCAAGGGTACAGGGGTACAACTCCTGTACTGGGCTACCACAAACACCCCCTCTGAACAACAGCAATCCTCGGTGCCCAGTACTGAGGGCGGATTAAATAAAGTGGCCACTGGAGGCCATAAAATAACAGACAGTTCCTGGGGCATTGCACCAATGTCAATCACAGGGCTGATGAACTGGGGAAGAGTCCATGTGGCATTTTTACACAACGTCCATACATGCTCAGTCTTTAGGGTGGTTAACCAGGATAAATTGAACGAGGTTATTATTGTGATGGTTTGACCTTGTAACTGCTTGGTGGTCAAGAATTTGTTTGCATCAGGCTGCCTGAGGCTCTCTCCCCTGATGTCTGTGCTAATGGGACCCTTCGGCTTAAGCTACTTGAGAAATGCTGCAGGGGTCTTGGGGTGGGGGGGAAGAGGAATGCTGCATGGGTCTTGGAGTGGGGGGGGAAGAGGAATGCTGCAGGGGTCTTGGTGGGGGGGGAAGAGGAATGCTGCAGGAGTCTTGGGGTGGGGGGAGAGGAATGCTGCAGGGGTTGGGGGGGGGAGAGGAATGCTGCAGGGGTCTTGGGGTGGGGGGCAGATGAATGCTGCAGGGGTTTTGGGGTGGGGGGCAGATGAATGCTGCAGGGGCTTTGGGGTGTGGGGGGCAAATGAATGCTGCAGGGGTTTTGGGGTGGGGGGGGGCAGATGAATGCTGCAGGGGTCTTGGGGTGGGGGGGCAGTTGAATGCTGCAGGGGTCTTGGGGTGGGGGGCAGATGAATGCTGCAGGGGTCTTGGGGTGGGGGGCAGATGAATGCTGCAGGGGTCTTGGGGTGGGGGGGCAGTTGAATGCTGCAGGGGTCTTGGGGTGGGGGGCAGATGAATGCTGCAGGGGTCTTGGGGTGGGGGGCAGATGAATGCTGCAGGGGTCTTGGGGTGGGGGAGGGGAGATGAATGATGCAGGGGCTTTAAGGGGAGAGATGAATGATGCAGGGGTCTTGAGGGGGAGATGAATGATGCAGGGGTCTTGAGGGGGAGATGAATGATGCAGGGGTTTTGAGGGGGAGATGAATGATGCAGGGGTCTTGGGGGAAGATGAATGATGCAGGGGTCTTGGGGGAAGATGAATGATGCAGGGGTCTTGGGGGAGATGAATGATGCAGGGGTCTTGAGGGGGAGATGAATGATGCAGGGGTCTTGGGGGAGATGAATGATGCAGGGGTCTTGGGGGCGAGATGAATGATGCAGGGGTCTTGGGGGGAGAGATGAATGATGCAGGGGTTTTGGGGGGGGAGATGAATGATGCGGGTGGAGAGTGTTAAGGCAGAAGGGGACATGGGGTTGGGGGGGGACAAAAAATTGTAAAGATAAATGATGCAGGGGTCTTGGGGGGCAGAGAAGTCTGCAGGAGGACTAAGGAGGCCCATCCACATTGAGGACATTCCTCTGGCGGAAATCTGCTTGCAGCAGAGTCCAAATGTTTTAATGGTTTTCTGCTGCTCTGTGCACACTGCAGAATCACCACAGTGGAATTCCCCCAGCAGAATGGACGTACACCCAAAAAACTAACAGGTTCGTTCTTTAGGTGGATGTCTATTTAACAGGTGAAATTCCTCCAGACTGCATTGTCATCTTTAGAGATGGCGCACATCTATAAAGATCGTGCACATTCGTGCAGTCTAAGGGTTTGCACCCACTTAAAGTAGAACATCTGGCCCGCCGTCTTGGCTGTGAGATCTTTGACGGGGACAACAACAACCCACTTGGAGAAATGATCCACCATGGTGAGAGCATAAGTATAACCGGACCGGGTAGGAGACAGTTTCACATGGTCTAGCGCGACCATTTGGTTGGGTCTGTCACTCTGGATGGAGTGGAGGGGTGCTCTTGCGTACTTGCGCACATTCTTGGTGATGTTACAGACAGAACATTCACTACACCTATTTCTCAATGTCACTCCGCATTCTAATCCAGTAGAATCTTCGCCTGACAGTGGATTTAGTCTTGTGGACTCCAAAGTGTCCTGACTGGTCATGATATGCATTGAGGACCATCGCCGCATCTCTTCGAGGAACTAGAATCTGAGGAAGTCGATCACCAGAGACCGGATCCAAAGAATTTCGGTACAACAGTCCTTTGTGCAAGTCCTTTGGCATGTTGGCATCATACAATGGACATATTTTTGCTTTTTGAAAAAATTAGAGGGCTTCAAAGTAAAGCAGCAATTTTCAAAAATGTCATGAAAATTGCTAAATCTGAAGGGACAGATGTTACAGAACTACAACTCCCAGCATGCCTGAGCAGTCGAGGCATTGCTGAGAGTTGTAGTTTGGCAACATCTGGAGGGCTACCGTTTGGGCACCACTGTAACAGTGGTCTCCAAACTGTGACCCTCCAGATGTTGCAAAACTACAACTCCCAGCATGCCCAGACAGCCTTTGGCTGTCTGGGCATGCTGGGAGTTGCAGTTTGGCCTTCCTAGTGGTTGCCACAGTAACGATCGTTTTACTTTCACTTTCAATTCCCCCCCCCCCCCCCCCCCCCCCCCCCACACACACCGTCGATTCCCTACCCCTGAGCAAGTATCCAGCAGGCTCCAGCGAAGATCCCAGGTCCCCAGGCATCTTCTCCTACAGGTACGGCCTCCATCTTCTTCCCAGATCCCCTCGACATCCAGGGGCGGGCAGAACGGGAGGTTGCCATGGCAACCCCCTGTCCTGCGCTGCCATTGGTCAGAACTCCGTTCTGACTAATGGCAGGGGATAGGAGAAGATCGCAGCTTTGCCACCTCACTCCTATCCCTTAAGCTGATCGGGGCTGTTGCTGACAGCTCCGATCAGCCCTATTTTCCGGGTGATCGGGTCACCAGAGACCCGATCAGCCCAAAATTGGAGAAAATTGCATGTCTGAATTGACATGCGATTTTCTCTAATCACCGACATGGGGGGGGGGGGGGGGGGGGGGGGCGATGTGCCGGGGTGCCTGCTGAATGATTTCAGCAGGCATCCGGCTCCGGTCCCCAACCGGCTAGCGGTGGGGACCGGATTTCCCACGGGCGTATGGATACGCCCTTGGTCCTTAAGGACTCGGAATGCAGGGCGTATCCATACGCCCTGTGTCCTGAAGAGGTTAAAAGACACCTGGATCTCCTGCTGGTAACTTCCAACGCGGTTGCGCCGTCAGACCTGGTAATTTTTACCTCCGATCCACGGAGCTGATCTCTGACTACTGCATCTTTGGCCAAGGATTTCTTCTTGTCTGATCACTGGGTGACTGCAACGTATAACGCAGCACAGGCCTACAAGCTGTTGTGTCCATTACACAACAGCAAAAGGTGAGTGAAATACCTCACCACCCTGTGCAGACTTTTCTAACATCATTTTGATATACTACCTCATGAGAAGCTCTGTTTTTCTTTCTTTTTTCTTTTCTTATTTGTCTAGCACCGCAAGTATCCATGTCTGGGAACTGGTTGCCCATTACCTACAACCCCTCTGAAGTTAACATCCTCAGGCTCCCACTAGTGTTGCTCGCGAATATTCACAATTCGAATATTATTCGCGAATATCGCATATTCGCGAATTCGCGAATTTCGCGAATATAGCGCTATATATTCGTAATTACGAATATTCGGTTTTTTTTTTCTTCACAGTACACATCACAGTGATCACCCCTCTCTGCTTCCAGCTTGTGTGGTGTAAAGAAGGCTCTAATACTACTGTGTGAGACTGGCGAGCGAAAATTTGCATATGCGAAAATTCGCATATGCTAATTTTCGCATATGCGTATTTTCGCATGCGCGAAAATAAAACGAGAATATAACGAATATGCGAATATTCGCGAATATATGACGAATATTCGTCCATATATTCGCGAATATTCGCAAATTCGAATATGGCCTATGCCGCTCAACACTAGCTCCCACAATAGAATAGCATCCCAATGCTGGTAAAAAACACGTTTAGATATGGTAGACACTTGTGACCCTGTATCTATTAACACCTCTAAAGATACACCTTCTACAATAACAGTTACAAGGGGGCAGGAGGCGAGTCTTGATTTAGGTCAGAGTCTTGATTTAGGTCATTCAGGGGTTAGACCTGGTGGCTGTTTTCCTGAGGGCCGGTCCTCGACCTCAGGGTGAATCTGTTTAAATCCCACCTCTGCATTTTCCAATGGCGGGAATTGTTACAATAGGTGCAAAAAGGTCTCTGAGTCCCCGAATATTTATTGGGTGGAGGATTATGGTAACTGGGATTGCAGTGAGCAGGAGCAGAGGCAGGCTTTCTAGGCAAGGGTGGTTCATCAGGTGAAGCAGGCTGGGTGGCTGGGAGCCTTAGTCAGTTGTTAAATGTCCTGCCTAACACTCTGTAGATCCGAGGTGACTGGCAGAGTCTGTTGTACTGGGGCGGGGACAGGGGACGGTGATGGTATAGGCCTGTCGCCCCTATTGGTTCCTGAGCAGGTGCAAGGGGAGTACAAATATCTTCAATATTAGTCCCGGACTCAATTACTTGGATAGCTAGTCTCTTAAAAGCAGGAAATTACATGTTGGGGTCTTGGACTGCTAAGATTCTCAGTTGGGCCTTGTCCCACCTATTATGGGCTCCATCAATTAATCTGTCCATTAACACTTTGTTGCCTTGCTCGGGAGTTATACATCTAATCTTTGGACAATCTCTAGGGCATTCTGTAGGGCTACAGCATACCCTCTCAAGGTCTCACCTGGCTTTTGTCGCTTTTCATACAGCCGGAGATGTACCTCTGATGGAGAATGTGACTCAAATACCTGGTACAGTCCTTCAAAGATCTGTTCCACCGTTGCCTTCTCAGAAGGTGACCAGGTGCAGACTTCCTCTAGTGCTGGTCCCAGAAGTGCTGGGTTCAGAAATCTTGTGGAATTTTGAGTGCACTGTCACTTCAAGAAGAATAATGTGCGTTCCCCTTTAAGAGAGCGCATGTGGCTCCAGTTTGGATGATGGGGTAACAACAGCAGATACTCCCCCTCTGTTTTGCAGGTACCAGGTGACAGAAGACTTAACAACCAGACTTGTGGACAATAAAGGGATACTGATCACAAACTGCAACACCAGAGACTCTAGCCTGATGATCGGTGACGCTTGCAGAACTTGAAGTGTAGCGCTGACTTGGTGAGCAGCAGCCGGGGATATGCGCAGCAGCCGGAACTTCCAAGATGGCCGTGCCCAGGGAACTTCCTGCTTGAGCCCTGTCAGGAAAATGTTCCTCTGTGCAACACAGGGCTGTCCTTTTAGTTCCTCCTCGCTGAATTGAAGAGGAATTGCTGCTGGGGACTGATGTGGACGGAGATGCGACCGTTTGCGTGCGCGGGAATCGCTGGGCTGGATTAACCCTTTCAGGTAAAGGTTTTACACAGGACTCCACAATTCATTTACTGTTCACAATGGCAGATAGCAGATGTTTCTTCACCTCCCCCTCTATTTCACAGACGCCTTGCAACATACAAGTTTCAATGACAAAGTCCTGTATACTTTCTGGCGCAATTCCTTTCACACGAACGTTCAGACTAGGGGGGTACTTTTTGCATAAGGCACACACCCGTATCCTTTTCGTAGGACACCAACAGTTGTGGTAAGGGTGTGATGAGAGCAGATGTTATTACCTTAGGGGCAGATGGCTTTAATCCCTTGCATTCGTGATGCCAGGGCGGGGTTAACCTCTGCACCACTCGAGGTATGGCCGCTGGATCCTGGGCTGGGCACGGGGCATATAATGACTCCGAAGCCAAGTTACGGAACAATGGCAGCTTTACTGAGACAGACAGATGGAATAATCTTTACAGCTCAGTTAGGCCCAAGGAGGTGACCAGTGACTATAGAGACTTGCTGGTTCACTGGGACTTGTAGGGGACTTGGATAGAATGCTGCAGACCCACGCTGAATTTAGACAGACTTGACTGACTTGACTAGGACTGACTAGACTTCACCCCTTGTGTAGCTTACCAGGCTTTGACGTTCACTTGTGGGGCACTTGGTGATGGAAGAGTGGCTGCGTGACTAGGCCTTGGGTCTCCTCAGGACATCAGACAGATGAGAACAAAATTGAACTGTTTGGCCTCAGTGCAAAACATTATGAGTGGCCGATACCTAACACTGCCCATCACCCTGAGGAACACCATCTCCAAGTGAAACATGGTGGTGGTAGAATCATGCTGTTTTTTAGCCGGTGCAGGTAAACTGGTCAGAACTGATGAAAAGATGGATAAGCCAAAAAAGGTCAATCCTTGAAGAAAATCTGATGCAGTAGGCAACAGACTTGACACTGAGACATATTTATCTTTCAGCAGGTCAATGACCCTGAACATATAGGTAGTGCTGCAATGAAATGGTTCACATCAAAGCATGTTAATGTCCTAAAATGACTGATCTGAATCCAACTAAGAATCTATGAACTTGAACATTGCTGTCCACAAACAGTCTCCATTCAATCATACCCCAAAAGACTTGTGCATCCAATAGATGTCAACTATTTGTTCTCATTATCGTTTGCATCACAGTAAAAAGTATTTTGCACTTTCAAATCACTATGCATAGTGTGTAGATCAAATAGTAAAGGTCTATCCAAGTCTATTTAAATTCCAGTTTGTAACAGTAGCAAAATGGGCAAAAAGTCCAAAGGTGGGTGAATTGCTAGTAAATAATACTCAAGACCATACATGACATAAATGTATTTTATGCATTATCTACTCCCTATTGTGCAGCAGGAATCATTTTTCCAGGTGTTTAGATGTTTGTCTCCATCACGTCTGTGACTCTAATGACAGGTAAGAACATTTTGCTTGCTTAACAATAGATAAGAAAGAAAACATGTATGAACAATATAATACAATCCTAAATTCTGAGTTTTTGTGTTTTCTCCTTGTGCCTGCGTTCACATTTTTTTTTTACCTAGTATTAGGTCCACTGTGGAATACCTGTTGCACTAGGATCTTTTATCCTACCATAATAGACACTTCTCTCAAATGCCCTGGTATTTGCCAAGCAGTGTTTGCACAAGAAATCTCCTGCTGTTCATTTGGAAACATAATCCTGGATTATCATCCTTCTGCCTGTGCTGTGAGCTGGAATGTTGTTCTCTCTCAATGCATTCATAAATATCATGTGTGATAAGACATTTCAAATTAGTTTTCGACATGCAGTAGATAAAAAAAAAAAGAAAAAACATGCCCTAGAGATTGTATGCACAGACCTACACCCATTGTCAGAAGTGCATATACTGTGAACATCGATACTGTCGTGTCTATCATAGCACTGCTGTTAAAGGGGTTATCTAGGAAAAAATCAACTGGCTCCAGAAAGTTAAACAGATTGGTAAATTACTTCTATTAAAAAAAATCTTAATCCTTTCAGTACTTATGAGCTGCTGAAGTTGAGTTGTTCTTTTCTGTCTAAGTGCTGGAATAAGTTCTGTGTAAGTGACCTGGTATCATTTCTATTACTTAAGTGTTATACATATTGACCTATCAGAAGCTCTGCTTTTCTTTTACTTTTCATAGACATTTTTTTTAATCTATAACAGAGGTATTGTTGTTTTGGGATTCCTTGGGCTACCAGAAAAATTATTCTTAAAGCCAACTCTTCATCTATATAGAAAACATGCACTTTAATTGCTTTGTAAACTTGATTGTTATCATTGCACACGTTGGGCATATCATCCAATATAGTCTAACAGGTTATCTAGGAATCAGCCCAAAAGAAATAAACTAGGGGCAAGTAATTGGCTCCAAAGTCAACTCTGGTGGACCTTTGGCCCAGTAGAAGTGTCAGTGCTGAGCCTGCTGGAGAGTCCTCCGGAATTCCGGTGAACAGTTTGTGCCTGCAGACTATGCTAGTGATATGGGGCCCATCTCTCTTACCAATGATGAGTATAAATCTATTAAGGGATTCCTTTTTTAAGGTATTAGCTTGCAAGAGAGAGGGTACAATAACCCTGGAGCCACAAAACTCTTTTTTCCTACTATAGAAGGATAAACAAATGCCTGTGATCTGGTGGTATGGTCCCATTTATATTTTTGTTATGACTCCATTCAATGGTCAATTAGCTGATGGAAATCAAGGTAACCTAAAAGGGGCAATACACTGATAGATATTATGCATAAGGTATTTTTCAAGAAACAATATCACGTATTGAATATTTATATTGTGAGAAGGTGAAGGGCATGGTGGTGGATGGGCGATATGTGTCACCAAGGCTCCTGGCCTTGGTAAAGTAAGAGTCGGTATTTATTCAGTGTCTGTGCTGCGATGCAGACTGACACTGTGGCCGTAGAATGGCTGGAAGGCCAATCCGGGACGACTCTTACTGGGAATGGTCAAGTGTAGGGTGGGGGCCATTCCCCACAATCCAGGCCATCTTTGTTGGCCTTAAAACTAGGTTGCCTCACCAGCTGAGGGGGATTTGCATGTTGCAGCTCACACTACCAGAGAGAGCTGTGTGTAAAGATCTTCCTTGTGGAGTGTGGAAGCTGGTGAGCAGACTGCTTGGGAACTTGGAAAAGACTTGTTTGATGCCGCATGGTGTGGATTCAGGTGTGAACAAACACCTATGCAACGCAGGTGGACTTTTGTTACTTTTTTGTTGTTCTGCATTTAAGACTGTTTGCTGTCTGCCAAGAGTGAACAAAACACTGAACTTTGATTTGAAAAGTACTGTTTCCATGCCTCTATACTGCAACCGCACCTGTCTGCAAGAGCGAGTCATTTTAATATATATATATATATAAATATATATATATATATATGTATATATATCTCAAGGTTATCAAGGTACATCAGATGAACCACGTGTAAGAAGGCTACAGGCTGGCATTGAGAAACCATGTGGTGACATACTACATACTATTTCAGTACATTTGTAGTGTGGGGGGTATAAGCGTTTCAGAACGAAACATATATGCACATGGAGTATCCAATCAGAAGAAGCATACACCCACTAGTTAATGAATACTCAGACAATCCATAGGGAGGAGGAATATACTTATAATAAACCATATATGTATATTTATGGACACTCTGTGATAGTAGACACATCCTTAATTAGGATAAATATACTCTTTTTTTTTTTTTTTTATATACATAGGACATATCTTCAATCATCTTAGACACACCCATAATTTGAGCATAAGAGGCACTGAGGAAATAGAGGAAAGGGTCTCTGATAAAGGGGTCTCCAATACAGGGGTCTCTGACACAGGAGAACGGTCACATGGATGGATGAAGGAGGAGAATGAAGATTCTGAGAATTTAAGAGAGGCTGCCATCTTGGAAGCATGGACACAAGGTCACTTGCTAGAAGATGGATCCACCATGCTGGATGAAGTACCTAGTCCATATATTTGGAAGAAATCCCAGTTGATGAGATAAGATTTAAGGACACAGGCTTATGTAACCCTCCTAAATGATTAACTATGCTAAGAACTGCATTAGATGAAGATTTATTGTTTACTGTCTGCCATGATGTTGAGAAGATTACAATAAATGTATGTTTTTTAATACTAGCAAAGAACTTCGGATTAATCCCTCCATGGTCAGACCGGAATATAGTTATGTACCCTGTTTCCGGTACCTCCTTTTTATTTTTAAACAGCTACCCACCTCTCTATTAAGCTGTATGGGAAATACAATGTCTAGAAATGAATGAATGGGAGTCCCTAAAAGATTCCCTCAAGAGGTGAGAGTCCCAGAGGGAGAAGGAAGGTGCCATACAGACCCACAATAAAGCCATATGAATGGGACTGTAAAGCCACAAATTTTATTTGTGATGGATAACTGTAATTTCCCAGGCCCAGAGTCATATTTAAAACATGCTAGTGATTCTTTATGCCAATTTTAAATGTTTCCAAACTTTACCAATACTGTTGAGATCAGAGTGTACTTTACCCCCCTCACGACGAGCGACGTACATGTACGGCGCCGCGAAGTGTCACTTGGCGCGCGGCGACGTACATGTACTTCGCGGGGTTCCGGGATCGCTGCGTCACCAGTAGCGGTGATCAGGCCGGGATGACTGCTGTTATCTAACAGCAGGCATCCCGGCACATCGCCAAAGGGGGTCCTGAGCCCCCCCCATGACCGCGATGGGCGCAAATCGCAGGTCAATTCAGACCTGCGATCTGCGCGATTTCGGGTCATACGGGTCACTGGTGACCCGGTGACCCGGAAAATAAGAGGGATCGGGGGTGATCCCCCGAAGGGATAGGAGTTTGGTGGCAGGGGTGCCACCCCTCCTATCCCTGCTATTGGTCGGCCGAGCGACCGACCGATAGCAGACCGGGGGAGGGGGGGGGGGGTTAAAGTTCGGTTCCCCCGCTTTGCCCACCTATCGGTGTCCGGGCAAAACGGGGGGAACTGTCCAAGGAAGGTCGGCGCCGAAGGTCCCCTACCTGGATCCCGGAGCGCGATCCTCCATGCGGGGATCCCCCAGGTGCAGCGGCAGCAGCAATACATCCGGGTCCTGCTAGGTGAGTTGTTGCCTAGCAACATCCGGAGGGCCACAGTTTACAGTGGTCTCTAAACCGTGGCCCTCCAGATGTTGCAAAACTACAACTCCCAGCATGCCCAGACAGCTGTTTGCTGTGTGGGCATGCTGGGAATTGTAGTTTTGCAATATTTAGAGGGGTTCAGGTTGTAGATCACTAAGTGGTCTCAAACTGTAGCCCTCCAGATGTTGCAAAACTACAACTCTCAGCATGCCCAGACAGCAGTTTGCTGTCTGGGCATGCTGCGAGTTGTAGTTTTGCAACATCTGGAGGGCCACAGTTTTGAGACCACTGGACAGTGATTTACAACCTGCACCCCTCTAAATCTTGCAAAACTACAACTCCCAGCATTCAGCAACAGCATAAGGCTGTCTTGGCATGCTGGGAGTTGTACTTGCGTGCCTCCAGCCGTTGCATAACTAAATCTCCCAACATGCCCTTCCACAATCAGTATATGCTGGGAGTTGTAGTTTTGCAACAGCTGGAGGCACACTGGTTGGAAAATACTGAGTTAGGTCATAGAACCTAACTTAAGGTTTTCCAACCAGTGTGCCTCCAGCTGTTGCAAAACTACAACTCCCAGCATGCATGGTCTGTAAGTGCATGCTGGGAGTTGTAGTTTTGACAGGCTACATTCACACTGGCGGCAGATTACAGTGAGTTCCCCGCTTCAAGTTTGAGCTGCGGCAAATTTTCCGCCGCAGCTCAAACTCCTAGCGGGAGACTCCGTGTAATCTGCCTCCAGTATGAATGTAGCCTAAAAACACTACACTAACATAAAATAAAGAGTAAAAGACTACATATACACACGTACACTGCCCCCCCTACCACCCCCCTTCCCCAATAAAAATGAAAAACGTATTGTACGGTAGTGTTTCTAAGATGGAGCCTCCAGCTGTTGCAAAACAAAAACTCCCAGCATTTCTGGACAGCAATTGACTGTCCAAGCATGCTGTGAGTTTTACAACAGCTGGAGGCACCCTGTTTGGGAATCACTGGCATAGAATACCCCTATGTCCACCCCTATGCAAGTCCCTAATTCAGGCCTCAAATGCGCATGGCGCTCTCACTTTGGAGCCCTGTCGTATTTCAAGGCAACAGTATAGGGTCACATATGGGGTATCGCCGTACTCGGGAGAAATTGCCTAACAAATTTTGGGGGGCTTTTTCTCCTTTTACCCCTTATGAAAAGGAACAGTTGGGGTCTACACCAGCATGTTAGTGTAAAAAAATAAAGATTTTTAAACTAACATGCTAGTGTTGCCCTATACTTTTCATTTTCAGAAGAGGTAAAAGGGAAAAATGCCCCCCCAAAATTTGTAACACAATTTCTCCCGAGTACGGAGATACCCCATATGTGGGCGCAAAGTGCTCTGGGGGCGCACAACAAGGCCCAGAAGGGAGAGTGCGCCATGTACATTTGAGGTGATTTGCACAGGGATGGCTGATTGTTACAGCGGTTCTGACAAACGCAAAAAAAAAAAGAAAAAAACACCCACACCCGCTCACTGTACCCCTCATTACATTCTGTGAGGGGTCTAGTTTCCAAAATGGTATGCCATGTGGTTTATTTTTTTTGCTTTCCTGGCACCATAGGGGCTTCCTAAATGCGACATGCACCCCGAGCAAAATTTGCTCTCAAAAAGCCAAATACAGTGACCCCGCGACCTACGATGGCCCCGACATGTGATGAAATCGACATACGATGGCCTCTCAGAGGCCATCGCATGTCGATGCCAGCATCGACATACGATGCTTTTTTATGTCGGGGCCATCGCATTAAGTGCTATCCGGCAGCGCCAAATGCTTAAGCTGCTGCCGGATAGCAGCTTAATGTTCCCCGTGTGGTGCGGTAAGTATTACTTACCCCTCCACGATGCTCCGGGGTGCCCTCCGGGTCCAGCGCTGGTCTTCCAGTGTCTTCTCGGCCCTCTCCGATGACGTCAATACACTGCTGCGCACGTCATCCAATAGGAATGGCATACGCAGCGGCGTAATGACGTCGCTACGCAGGCCCAGTAAGGCCTTGCGGAAGAAAGCAGAGGACCAGAGAAGACAGCGGAGGACCGGAGAAGACAGCGGAGAGCCCAGCGGAGGCCCGGGGACACCATCTCGAGCGGCGAGGACAGGTGAGTACAGCTTCCTATACTTTACATTGCACGAATCCCTCAACATACGATGGATTCGACAAACGATGGACCACTGAATGACGCCTTCTCTTCTGAGCATTGTAGTTCGCCCGCAGTGCACTTCAGGTCCACTTATGGGGTACCTCCATACTCAGAAGAGATGGGGTTACAAATTTTCTGCTATTAACCCTTGCAAAAATGTGAAATTTGGGGGGAAACCCACATTTTAGTGAAAAAATGTTTTTTTTACATATGCAAAAGTCGTGAAACACCTGCGGGGCATTAAAGCTCACTTTATCCCTTGTTACATTCCTCAAGGGGTCTAGTTTCCAAAATGGTATGCCATGTGTTTTTTTTTTTTGCTGTCCTGGCACTATAGGGGCTTCCTAAATGCAACATGCCCCCCGAGCAAAATTTGCTCTCAAAAGGCCAAATATGACTCCTTCTCTTCTGAGCATTGTAGTTCGTCCGCAGTGCACTTAAGGTCCACTTATGGGGTACCTCCATACTCAGAAGAGATGGAGTTACAAATTTTGGGGGGTCTTTTCTGCTATTAACCCTTTAAAAAAATTGAAATTTGGGGGAAAACCAACATTTTAGTGATTTTTTTTTTTTTCTTACATATGCAAAAGTCGTGAAACACCTGTGGGGTATTAAGGCTCATTTTATTCCTTCTTATGTTCCTCAAGGGGTCTAGTTTCCAAAATGGTATGCCATGTGTTTTTTTTTTTTTTTTTTTTGCTGTTCTGGCACCATAGGGGCTTTCTAAATGCGACATGCCCCCAAAAACCATTTCAGAAAATTGTACTCTCCAAAATCCCCATGTCGCTCCTTCACTTCTGAGCCCTCTACTGCGCCCGCCGAACACTTTACATAGACATATGAGGTATGTGCTTACTCGAAAGAAATTGGGTTACACATACAAGTATACATTTTCTCCTTTTACCCCTTGTAAAAATTCAAAAATTGGGTCTACAAGAACAGGCAAGTGTAAAAAATGAAGATTGTGAATTTTCTCCTTCACTTTGCTGCTTTTCCTGTGAAACACCTAAAGGGTTAAAACACTTACTGAATGTCATTTTGAATACTTTGGGGGGTGCAGTTTTTATAATGGGGTCATTTATGGGGTATTTCTAATATGAAGACCCTTCAAATCCACTTCAAACCTGAACTGTTCCCTGAAAAATTGTGAGTTTGAAAATTTTGTGAAAAATTGGAAAATTGCTGCTGAACTTTGAAGCCCTCTGGTGTCTTCCAAAAGTAAAAACATGTCAATTTTATGATGCAAACATAAAGTAGACATATTGTATATGTGAATAAAAAAAATTATTTTGAATATCCATTTTCCTTACAAGCAGAGAGCTTCAAAGTTAGAAAAATGCAAAATTTTTAATTTTTTCATCAAATTTGGGGATTTTTCACCAAGAAAGGATGCAAGTTACCACAAAAATTTATCACTATGTGAAAGTAGAATATGTCTCGAAAAAACAATCTCGGAATCAGAATGATAAGTTATTAGATTCCAGAGTTATTAATGTTTAAAGTGACTGGTCAGATTTGCAAAAAAGGGCTTCGTCCTAGAGGTGAAAATGGGCTCCGTCCTTAAGGGGTTACCCATCCACCAATTTTATACAAGTTGAAAGTTAATAAAGAATATCACATACAACACCAGACAGACAAGATGGGCAGCTATAAAAATATATTCATCCATTAAAAGATATGACACATTCTCAAGTTTCCACCTTTCTACAATGTGCTGATGAGATGTGTCACTTTTCACTACGCACAAAGGACCAGGAAATTATTCCAGTCACAGCGCTAAGCTCTGAATATTCTTGTGGCTCATTTGGCGACAAGCCCTAATCTCTTAGGGGAATTAATTGTCAATTAACCTTGTCAACTTTCAAGAGAAAACTCTGAGGGAACTGTCCTCACAGCATCATAGCCCTTGCAAAGAGCTTGTTCGAAATTTGACAGCTATGTCTTATCTATGAAGAGCAATGTACCCAGAGAACTGTGCTTCTGCAAAATCTCTTATAATAATGCACATTATATAGGACAACTGGCCTTGAAGCCAGTAAAAAACACATCTCTTTCATTGCTTGTAACCCTATTGATATTTTCACTTCTTCCTCCAAAAAAGTCTTGGGTTATTGGAGGTATGTGTTAAACAAACTAGCTATAAACACGCTTACAAGTTCTAATACCAAAATGGTAAGAAACACTTGGTGCCAATACTGCATTTAAAGGAGAACTCCAACCAAAATTAACTTGTCCCCTATCTCCGGAATGGGACCCCGCAATCTCCGGAATGGGACCCTGACTCTCAGTGAGGAGCGCTGATGATGCCTGTGTGTTGAACTCTGGTCTCTTTGGCGCTCCCATAGAAATAAGTGAAGTGTGTGCTTCTTCCACACGTGCTCCTCACTGAGTGGTGGGTCCCGCCCTCAATATTGCAGGACTCAGTGAACTCCCCGCGATCAGCTTTCAGGTAATTTTGGCTGGAGTTCTCCTTTAAGACCTATTATGTTGATTTAGAAATGTATTGAAACTGCTTAAAATGATAACATTCTTGTTTTATTCCTTGCAATATTATTTATTTTTGCTTCAGGGAATTTTTGTGCTGTACACCCAAATCCAGAGTTATCATACTGGAGTTGGCGCTTACGTATTAAGGCCGCCTTAGGGTCAAGAGGGTTGGCTTAAATGTGCAGAGCAGTGCTTCTCACCTTATTCTCTTAGTGATATGCTATTACCTTATGAGATTGATGCCTATGTTAAAAATATTAATCTAGGAATATTAAATTGTCACCCTTAGGATGAAATGTTTTGAAGGGTTAGGAAAGTATTCAGATCATGCAGCTATTTAGAACTAGTGTTGTTGCATGTGCCACTACTTGGCATTACCGCATGTGGCTCCTACCATGCCTCCTTGTCCTACCTGTGGCAGTGCCACTAGGTAGTCATGCATGGCCATCCTGACCCTATAAGTGACAGCTTTATTGCACAGTCAGACAATATGGCCCACTAGACCAAAAGATAATGTACATAGAGGACAGTCCGAATAGTCCAGTCAATGTCTAAGATTTTAGTATGAAGTAGAAGCAGGGATGTCAACGTTTCAAGTAGGGAAAGTGAAGACATGATTGAAAACTTTAAATCTGGTAAAGATTTAGCCTTAAAGGGGTTATCCACCATAAGGTGATTTTAGTACGTACCTGCCAGATAGTAATGAATATGCTAAGGAAGGATCTGCGCTTGTCTTGGGGCTAAATGGCTATGCTGTGAGATTACCATAAAACTGTGGCTAGCTTTTTGTGAACTGGTATTTCCTGTTTGATTTTTCTTTTTTTTTACTACAAATCCCATAATTCCATTTTCCTCCATCCACACATCAGCCACCCCACCCATTGAAACATAAATGAGCTGCATCCATTAAAAAGACCTGTGGTTTTCAATCAGGGTACCTACAGCTGTTGCATTAGTTGCAGATTGATCTCTCTCCCACCAGGTGATCCCTCCACCGATTGAAGCAGACAGGCTCCCTGTCATCAGTTGACTAGTGAGTCAAGTCTCGGCCGCATTGCAAGCTGGGAAAAATCTGAGACAACAGTCATTTTGTATGCTGTTAAACATAAATATTGGGGAGAAAATCACAGAAGAATTGTGAGAACACCATCACACACAGGACTACACTAACTTTACAGCCCCTGTAGCATAGTCAAATAAAAAAAAAATCCTGGAATACCCCTTTAAGATGCTTTAAATAAGAAACTAAACACAAGAACAATGGAGAACAATCTGAGGTTACTTTAGTAGAAAATGCAAGGTACAAGCTGATGTAGTTGGTAAATTCACAGTACAGTGGTCCCTCAAGTTACAATATTAATTGGTTCCAGGACGACCATTGTATGTTGAAACCATTGTATGTTGAGATCAGAACTCTATGGAAACCTCGTAATTGGTTCTGAAGCCACCAAAATGTCATCCAAAAATAGGAAAAAGTGAGGATTAAAGGTAAATAAGTAGATAACTAATATAGATAAAGCAAGTCCTTACATATAAAAGTAAGAAAGATCTGCTGGGAGCTGTAAATCACTGTCTATTTCAGTGTTTCCCAACCAGGTGCCTCCAGCTGTTGAAAAACTACAACTCTCAGCATGCTCGGACAACCAAAGGGTGTCCGGGCATGCTGGGAGTTATAGTTTTGCAACCGCTGGAGGCACCTGGTTGGGAAACACTGGTCTATGTAGAGGACAGAAGCTTCTTCAGGATCCTGTACAGTACACACAGTGTCCTAAAAAAAGGAAAATGGAGGCGCTCTCACCTGATGCCCAAAGGAGCAGCTAACCCTGGTACAGGTAAAGAGCACAGAACATGTAATACCTCCCTGTACTGTAGGGGGCGCTACCAGACATCAGTCAGTGCATACGCTTTAGGAATACAGGGGTGTTACCAGTGAAATATCCATTTGGATTGGCCGGTTCTTCCAGCCATTGACACGTTTCGCAGATTCCATAGCATTGTATGTTGAGGCTGGTTTCAAGTTACAATGGTCCAGAAAAGACCATTGTATGTTGAAACTATTGTATGTTGAGGCCATTGTAAGTTGGTGGATCACTGTATATATATTCTGAGATAAAAGTAAAAAGAAAATAATATAATGGAAGACTAGATGGACCAGGCTTTTTTTTTTCATCCTCTTTTACGTTCTATCTTGTAGAATAAATCTGGGATTGGCCTGAACATTTTTTATCCCACATTGTTGTCAGGCAAAGGCAATCCTCTGGGCACAGATTAGGATAAAGGGTGACATTAGGGTTACACCAGTTTATGAGTGAAGACAAAGCAATTGACCTTGAATTTTAGAAGCTGTCAATTTCATACATTTTTCCAGTATAAACAATCGGACTGTCCACTTCTTTAGGTGCAGATTGTGAACATTTAAGAAAAGACATGACAGGATCTATGGGATGGGAGATCAACCCACACAAAGCATGACGAGTGTCTGCTCAATGGAGCATTAATGTTATTGTGTCCCTACATTTAAGCGACACTGAGAATTCACTGTCGGGTGCAGCCGTTCGTAATTGCTTCATTTTATAAATGCCAAAGAAAATAGTCGTTGCGGCATGATCAGACTGGCACATCACCGGTAGGACCAGTGTGACTGCGGCTGCTGGAGAAAATGAAATGGATCCATTACATTCATAGCAAATGAGAAATCGATGATGCCTGAGTGGTTATATCTCACTATAGGTTACAACTGAGAACATTCTCTTCCTGATACAGATGGAGTATCATCTGGTTTTTATGTCTTCACGGTTTCAATGCAAAAGTGAAGAAACTTTCCTCTTACAAGGGGAAACCTGAAGTAGAGGAAATCACAATCATCAGAATGTGGGACATGCACCAAGACTGATGACTGGGCTGGTCCAAACTCGTGGCTGTGGACTCTCCATTTTGCCAATGTGATCATTGACAATGGCAAAAAGAATGTTTTTTTAAAGGGGTACTCCGGTGGAGAACAAATGTTTTTAAATCAACTGTTGCAAGAAAGTTAAACAGATTTGTAAATTACTTCTATTTAAAGGAAAACGGTTGCCCTGTTCACCCGCACTATAACTTGGTACACCGGGTTATAGTGCGGGTGAACATGAGACCCATGCGGGGTCTTGGACTGCTATACCTACCTGCAGTCCGGAGCCCCATTCCTCCAAGGTCCACCTTCTTCTAACGCTCACTTGCGCTTTGAGGCGGGCCCACCGGCTAGATTTAAATATTCATACGCGACGGTCACGTGAGTGCTCAGTAGGCATGAGCGCTCCCGTGACCGGCGGTTATGAATATTTAAATCTTACAGGCGGGCCCGCCTCAAAGCGCAAGTGAGCGCTGGAAGAAGGTGGACCTTGGAGGAACGGGGCGCCGGACTGCAGGTAGATATAGCAGTCCAAGACCCCGCATGGGTCTCATGTTCACCCGCACTATAACCCGGTGTATCAGGTTATAGTGTAGGTGAACAGGTGACCGTTTTCCTTTAAAAATCTGAATACTTCCAGTACTTATCAGCTGCTGTATGATCCAGAGAAAGTTGTGTAGATATTTCCAATCTGACCATAGTGCTCCCTGTCCAGAATACAAGCAAATTCCAATTCCCATAGCAAACCTCTCCTGCTCTCTGGACAGTTCCTGGCACGGACAGAGGTGGTAGCAGAGGGCACTGTGATCAGACTGGAAAACACTGCACAACTTTCTCTTAAGCATACAGCAGCTGATAAGTACTGAAAGGATTAAGATTTTTAAATAGAAGTAATTTACAAATCTATTTAACTTTCTGGCACCAGTTGATTTGAAAAAAAAAAAAAAAAGCATTTTCTACTGGAGTACCCATTTAACATAAGAGCTCAGACATTTTAAAGGGGTTGTCCTGTGAAAAATCACCTATGCTCTAAAGATAGGGGATGTGTGTCTGATCCCGGGGTGTCCCCCTCGTTCTTCAGAACAGGGTCCAGGATCTCACAGAAAGCGCGTACTGCAGACAACACTGGCTACATTATTTTCTATATGAGTGTTGAAGATATCCAAGTACAATCAGGGCCCCATTCTGGAAATCATGGGGGCCCCAGTGGTGAGACCCTCTGCGATCAGACACTTATCCCCTATCCTGTGGAGTCTTGGTTGTTGTAAACTTCTCCCATAAAAGTATTATGGAGACCACTGGGCTCCTGGGAACTTTCAGTGCAGCATTATTTTGTATGTACCATTTTCCAGATCTGCGCCTCCACTCAATCCTGTCTCTGAGCTCTACAGTTAGTTCTTTCCACCCCATGGATTGTTTTTTATTCTGATATGTATTGTCAGTAGTCAGGTCTGAATGCTTACGTCCATGCAAAATTTTAGTTTTTTCTTTTTAATAAATTTACAAAAAAATAATTCTGTTTTCACATTTTCAATATAAGGAATTGAGCGCAGAATGGTGGGAAAAAACTTGGCCTCAACATAACAAAATGTGAAAAAAGTGAAAAGTCTAAAGACTTTCTGAATACATTGTATAATGCACATTCACCATATTCTTTGATCTAACATTTCTTTTTTTTATTATAGACAGTCATGAAAACTGATTTTATGTGACAGATGTTAGTGCCATGGAAAGTTTCAAAGGATGAAAAGTTATATCTAATATTAAATTCGATATAAAGCGCAAAGGAACATGAGAGAGGATATTAACACAGAATTATTCATAGTCAGATTTCTGATTTGTGATGTTATATGTGCATATAAATTTGTGAATCTAGGGGAGTATAAAGTGTAAGAGGAGCCAGATAATGTCATCAGCAGAATGCAGTGTGCCAGGTAAGTGTCACGTGCAGGCGTAGCGAAGGCGTTACATTCACACTAATTATGCTTCTGCGAAATTAGATTTATAGTATCATTAAATCTGTTTGTCTTATATAAAAGGAATATTTATCATTATTTATAATAGATGTCAAAATAATAAAAGGGGCGCAGGTTCAAGCCTCTGCCTCTTGATGCAAAAGCTATATACCTGAGCCCACCGCTAAAGATGAGCGAACTTACAGTAAATTCAATTCATCACGAACTTCTCGGCTCAGCAGTTGATAACTTTTCCTGCATAAATGAGTTCAGCTTTCAGGTGCTCCTGTGGGCTGGAAAAGGTGGATACAGTCCTAGGAGACTCTTTCCTAGGACTGTATCCACCTTTTCCAGTCCACCGGAGCACCTGAAAGCTGAACTAATTTATGCAGGATAAGTCATCAACTGCCGAGCCGAGAAGTTCGTGACGAATCGAATTTACTGTAAGTTCGCTCATCTCTACCAACCGCCATAAAGATGCTGCCAGAAAAGATGATATTTGCTATTTTTCATACAATACAAAATACAAGACATATTTTCTGGAAAAAAGTAAGTGAACCCTTTGAAATTATCTGGATTTCTGCATTGATTGCTAAAAAAACGTGGTTGTATTGTTATCTAAGTCACAATTATAGACAAACAATTTAACTAAATTAATAACGCACCATTGGGGGGGGGGGGGGGGTTATTAGTGGTTTTAACAAATTTTAGTGGTGTTGATCATTTGTCTTAGTTGCTGTTTAGAGAATTTTGTCACAAAGCCCTCAATTTGTCGCAAGTCTACACCGAGCCCTGACCCTGTGGCACAGGTACACTTTACCCCCACACAAATTAAAGGTGTAGAAAAATTGTACACCTACTATTTCCCCCATGTCATTAAAAGGGTACTCCGGAGGAAAAAAAATGTAATCAACTGGTGCCAAGAAATTATACAGACTTTTAAATAGCTTCTATTAAAAAATGTTAATCCTTCCAGTACTTAGCAGCTGCTGTATACTACAGAGGAAGTTGGGTAGTTCTTTACTGACCACAGTGGTCTCTGCTGCCACCTCTGTCCATGTCAGTAACTGTCCAGAGCAAGAGCAAATCCCCATAGCAAACCTCTTCTGCTTTAGAAAGTTCCTGACACAAACAGAGGTGTCAGCAGAGAGCACTGTGGTCAGACTGGAAAGAGCTACACAACTTCCTCTATAGTATACAGCAGCTAATAAGTACTGGAAAGCTTAAGATTTTTAAATAGAACTATTTACAAATCGGTATAATTTTTGGGTACCAGCTGATTTAAAATAATTTTTTTCTCCAGAGTACTCCTTTATGTAAACATTCACGGTGCAGGGAAGACAAAATAGGAGTACCTCCTTTTATTATCACTCTAGCAGCAGTCACCTCCACCAAATGTTTCCCGAAGCTACAAATAGGATTTGCACAATGTTAATTATAAATTGTGGATGATTTCTCCCTGTGAATGTATTTCAGTTATCAGTATTTCTGAGATACTTTGCATGCACATCCCCCTTTAGGTCATGCCACAGCCCCTTGATAGTGTTAAAGGGGTACTCGGTGGAAAACTTTTTTTTTTTTTTATCAACTGGTGCCAGAAAGTTAAACAGATTTGTAAATTACTTCTATTAAAAAATCTTAATCCTTCCAGTACTTATTAGCTGCTGAATACTACAGAGGAAATTCTTTCCTTTTTAGAACACAGAGCTCTCTGCTGACATCACGAACACAGTGCTCTCTGCTGACATCTCTGTCCATTTTAAGAACTGTACCGAGTAGGAGAGAATCCCCATAGCAAACATATGCTGCTCCGTCAGTTCATAAAATGGACAGAGATGTCAGCAGAGAGCTCTGTGCTTGTGATTCAGCAGAGAGCACTGTGTTCCAAAAAGCAAATAATTTCCTCTGTAGTATTCAGCAGCTAATAAGTACTGGAAGGATTAAGATTTTTCTAATAGAAGTCATTTACAAATCTGTTTAACTTTCTGGGACCAGTTGATAAAAAAAAAATTTAAAAAAAAGGAGTACGCCTTTAACCTGTTAAGGACTCAGGGCGTACCTGTATATTGGACATGAAATGGGGAGGAATAAGGGGACATGGAATGAGGGGACATAAACATGGAATGAGGGGAATGGACATAGAAGGAGGGGAATAGATGTGGAAAAAGGGGAATGGACATGGAATGAGGGGAATGGACATGGAAAAAGGGGAATGGACATGGACACGGAAAAAAGGGAATGGACATGGAATGAGGGGACATAAACATGAAATGAGGGAAATGGGCATAGAAGGAGGGGAATGGACATGGAATGAGGGGACATGAACATGGGATGGGGGGAATAAACATGGAATGAGGGGAATGGACATAGAAGGAGGGGAATGGACATGGAATGAGGGGACATGAACATGGAATGAGGGGACATAAACATGGAATGAGGGGAATGGACATAGGAGGGGAATGGACATGGAATGAGGGGACATGAACATGGGATGGGGGGAATAAACATGGAATGAGGGGAAAGGACATGTAATGAAGGGACATGAACTTGGAATGAGGGGAATGAACATGGAATGAGGGGAATGAACATGGAATGAGGGGAATGAACATGGAATAAGGGGAATGGACATGGGATGAGGGGAATGAACATGGAATGAGGGGAATGGACATAGAATCAGGGGAATGGACATGGAATAAGGGACATGAACATGGAATGAGGGGAATGAACATCGAATGAGGGGAATAAACATGGAATGAGGGGAATGAACATGGAATGAGGGGAATGAACATGGAATGAGGGGAATGAACATGGAATGAGGGGAATGAACATGGAATGAGGGGAATGAACATGGAATGAGGGGAATGGACATGGAATCAGGGGAATGGACATGGAATGAGGGGAATGGACATGGAATGAGGGGAATGGACATGGAATGAGGGGACATGAACATGGAATGAGGGGAATGGACATGGGATGAGGGGAATGGACATGGAATGAGGGGAATGGACATGGAATCAGGGGAATGGACATGGAATCAGGGGAATGGACATGGAATGAGGGGAATGGACATGGAATGAGGGGACATGAACATGGAATGAGGGGAATGAACATGGAATGAGGGGAATGAACATGGAATGAGGGGAATGGACATGGAATGAGGGGAATGGACATGGTATGAGGGGAATGGACATGGAATAAGGGGGATGAACATGGAATGAGGGGAATGGACATGGAATCAGGGGAATGAACATGGAATGAGGGGAATGGAATCAGGGGACATGAAAATGAAATGTGGGAATGGGCATAATTACATTTAGGAATTTTGGGGGAGATTTATCAAAACTTGTGTAGAGTAAACATTGCCCCGTTGCCCATAGAAACCAATTAAATTGCTTCTTTCATTTTTGAAACAAAATAACCAATCTGATTGTTGCTATGGGCAACTGGTGAACTTTTCCTCTACACAGGTTTTGATGAATCTCCCCTTTTGAATTTTTCTTTCAATAAGATCCATAGTCGCCTTATAACCAGACTCGTCTTATAATCAGAGTCGTCTTATAACCAGGCTTGTCTTATAATCAGGGTCGTCTTATAACCAGGCTCGTCTTATAATCAGGGTCGTCTTATAACCAGGCTCGTCTTATAATCAGGGTCGTCTTATAACCAGGGTCGTCTTATAACCAGGGTCTTCTTATAATCAAGCAAATACTGTAGATCTTTCGATATACATAAAGTTCTATAAAAGTGTCATTATATAATAATAAAAATAGATGTCATAAATACAGACGGGGGCAGGGTCTTATAGGCAAAGGTTTTATTTAGGTTTCAGCTAAAGGTAGTGTCAGATAATTCTGTGATCCCCGTGGAGGCGGACGGGGCATGCTAGGTTTTCAACAGGTTGATACATTACAACAGTAAAGTCCTGTAGATCGCATGTTATGGATGTTAAGGCTCAATACAATTGTGTAGGTTGTGCAGAGTTGTAATACAGTTTTGTGCATGTGGAAATCTCTACTTGGTTTATTTGTTTTCAGTGCTTTTGTACCTTTTATTTTTAGTTTGTATTTATTTTATTTTGTAATTTTATTAAGATATTTTTTTTATCCTAATGCAAAACCATCACCTAAACAGCTTAATGTAATATACAGAGCTGTGTAATATTTGCAATGGTTGTACCTTTTGCGTTCAGTTCATCATTACCGACTAGTGCTTCTATATGAACGGAAAGGCTTTTATTGCTGACACTCTTCCCGTAAATGAGTAGCACTGTCAGCAGATCTGAGGGAAGGTTAGCATTCTCACATTATTGAAGGTGTAAAGAAAATGCAACATATTTTCCTCCTAGTCATCATGTTTCTTAATTGTAGAATTAAAATAGTGCCTGGAGTCCACTTCAGAAATATCAGCCAGTGACAGAGCCCTCCTGGGTTCAGCCAGAAAGATGGATGATTGACAGGTCTACCGAGCGGGTACCTGCTGTCAGTGTGTAAACTGCTTTCTTATTCTCTGAAAGCAATTTGACCTCCCTATTTACATGTATGAATAATTAAATTGTATTCCCCTTTTTCATTTCTTCGAAAATCACAGGCAAATCACGATTTTTTTCATAATTATGTAAAAAAACAAACAAAAAAAAAACTATTGCTTCTGTGTATTTGTAAAGAATATTTTCCATTTAATAAAATGGTTATCAAAAAACATGGGTGGAAACCAATATGGCTGCATTTGCACTGCCACTTGGGGATGTAACCCAGCATGTATGTTGCAAGTCCGCTAAGAAACTCTGAAGCGAGGTCAGTACTCACCACTAATGCCGGACAACAGCGATGATGGTGTTGTTTGGCATTTACCCTTTAGACGCCACAATGAACATTGATTGCGGCATCAAGAAGTACCAAAATTTGTTGCCAGTTAGCTCAGTGCACTAATCGGCACCACCATGGCAAAATCACTGGGTCCTGATCAGCTGAGAGGACCATGCCCGATGCCATCAGATCATCACTCCATCTGTGTAGGCAGCCTCAGCAGCCTGTACAAGTGGAGCAGCAATAACACTGATCAATGCTATGCTACAACATAGCATTGTTCAGTGTTTGCAGGTAATAGTTCCCTATGTGGATTAACAAAATGTAAAAAAATGTGAATAAGCTAATAAAAGTTTAAATCATCCCCCTTTTCCTATTTTTTCAAATATAAACAAAAAGAAACAAATATATTTGGTATCGCTGCGTGCAAAAATGTCCAAACTATTAAAATATCATGTTAACGAAACGGCACAGTGATTTGTGTAATTAAAAAAAAAAAATAATAAAAAAATACCAAAGTCCAGAATTGCAGATTTTTGGTCACTTCGTATACTAGAAAAAATCAATAAATAGCAATCAAAAGTCCCATGAAAACAAAAAGTAGTAAAATAAAACAAAACCTATTTAAATGGGAATCGTATTGACTTACAGAATAAAGGTAATGTGTCATTTTTTACCAAAAAGTGCTCTGTGTAGAAAGGAAACCCCCCAAAATGTTTTCAACATTTCCTCACAAATAATGTTTGGGGGGGGGGGGGGTTGCCACAGATTCCAATAATACTTAGGTCTAAAAAATTATATTTAAAAGTTGACTATTCATGATGTGTTCCCCAGACTCAGGGGATAAATGACAATAATTGAGTTTATAAGGTGGAAAAATGAAATAAATAATATCCATACTGTATATACATACATTCTGTATTATAGTAGAGCCGATCCTCAGCATTACAAAGGAAATATATAATCACAAAATGACATGGGAGAAGGTTTGGTAGGTAAGGTCCGTCTTACTCTCAACAGTACATCCAGAAGGTAGGGTAAGCGAATGCTTGGCTGCATAGCTAGAGGTATAACCAATAGAAAGAGGGAGGTTGTGATCCTGCTGTATAGAACTTTAGTGAGACCACATCTGGAATAATGTGTCCAGTTCTGGAGATCTCATCTACAAAAATACATTAATAAATGGACAGACTATAAGATGGTGGAAGGTCTCAAATAAAAAAAGAACATATTAGAAAAGATCTAAATATTCGAATCTGTATAGCCTGGAGGAAAAAAGGGAAAAGGAGGACATAATCGAAGCTTTAAAGGGGTACTCCACCCCTAGACATCTTATCCCTAAAGGATAGGGGATAAGATGTCTGATTGCCGGGGTCCTGCTGCTGGGGACCCCCAGATCTCCCTGCTGCACTCGGTGTTAGTTTAGAGCATCGGGTGCAGCATTGGAGGTTCGTGATGTCACGGCCATGCCCCCTCAATGCAAGTCTATGGGAGGTGGTGTGATGGCCCCTCCCACAGACTTTCAAGGGGTCGTGGCCCTGACATCACAAACAGGGCGTGGCCGTGATGTCACGAGCCTCTGCCCCGCATTGCCAGTCATCCGGCACAGAGCAAAGTTTGCTCTGGATGTCTGGGGTGCCGCAGCCAAGATAGTGGGGTCCCCAGCGACGGGACCCCCACGATCAGACATCTTATCCCTCATCCTTTGGATAGGGGATAAGATGTCTAGGGGCGGTGTACCCCTTTAACTATGGTAAATGTTTATAGTTTTTATTAAGAAAAAAAGCACAAGAAGAAGAGAGCGCAATGTTGGGTTGGCAGAGGAAAGCTGAGGAGCAATGTCAGAAAACATACTATCCATTTACTGAAAGTGTAGTAAATTCTTGGAACAAATGCCAAGCAGATGTGGTTGGAAAATCAACTCTAGGGGAATTAAAATGGGCAATGTCATTTCAACAACCTTTACACAATTCAATAGTATAAATAAGTATAACAAGCATTTTAATATATCTTATTGAGATAAATGGCTCTGTCTCTACTTATGACTCACGTCTCTTCCTTTGCTTTCGGCAGCGATCACTCCATACATCTTTTTCACCAAGAATTGTGTGCTGTTACCTTCTTTTTATTGGATTTTTCTGGGACTTTTTTTTGTGACCGGGTCCAGCTTTAGCGAACACCTACTAGGACCTACTAGGACCTTTAGCGAGCACCTACTAGTGCTGTGCGCAGTGTCACTCATTGCGTCTTTTTTGTGCGTCTTTTTTGGTGGAACATTTTGAGATGTTGTCTATTTTTTATGCACCGTGGAGCGAAAAATTTAGTGGATACTAATTTATTAGCTGCTCAAGGTTTTTGTACACTGTCAAACTTTGCGCATTGCCAACATTTTTAAGGCAAATATAGAACTACAAGGAGCACAGGTACTAGTCACCTGTAGACTCCTGCAGCCAGACTACTACTACTACTCTCATCATGGAAACGACTCCTTTCCATGATGGGAGTAGTAGTTCCCTGGCTGCAGGAGTCTGCAGGTGAAAAATTATAAACACACTGGGGCCAATGAATTATTATAAACACACTGGGGCCAATTAATTATTATAAACACAGTGAGGCCAATTAATTATTATAAACACACTGGGGCCAATTAATTATTATAAACACACTGGGGCCAATTAATTATTATAAACACAGTGAGGCCAATTAATTATTATAAACACACTGGGGCCAATGAATTATTATACATTTTGGGGTCAAAGTAGTAGTTTTCAAAATGAAAGTAGTAGATTTCAAAATGAAAGCTTACACAATAGTATACACATCGCAGGGGAGGGCAGCATGCTGCCTGCTCCCCTGCTTTATAACTGCTGATCGCATCAGGTCTCAAAAGTGAGACCTGGTGCAATCAATCCCTTATCCCCCTGTACTACTACACCTAACATGGAACAGACTCTGTTCCGTGATGGGGGTAGTAGTACAAACACTAATGTAACTACTTCTCCCATCATGGAAATGAGTCTGTTCCATGATGGGAGTAGTAGTAGTCCTTCAGCACTGCAGGAGTCTGCTGATGACACCTCTTCTGAGCATGCTCAGAAGTAATAACAGATCAGAAACGGAAATTATAAACCGGGGGCAAACGGATGACATTAAAGGTTCATCCGTTTGCCGGAGACTTCAATGTTAAATTTATAATTCCCGTTTCTATTCCGTTATTTTTGACGGGAGAAAAAATACTGCATGCACCGTCTTTTCTCCCGAAAAAAAAAACAACAGGAAGCAAACGTGTGCAAACAGGTGATAAAGGACTGTAAAAAAAATCCCATTATTTTACAGCTGTTTGAAACCCGTTAAAAAAATGATCAAATGGACTGCAGAACGGGCATTAATTAACGGATGCAGATGGCCGTTTTAACGAGCCTTAAAGGGGTACTCCGCCCCTAGACATCTTATCCCCTATCCAAAGGATAGGGGATAAGATGTTAGATCGCCGCGGTGCCGCTGCTGGGGATCCCCGGGATCCCCACTGCGGCACTGCGCTATCATTACAGCACAGAGCGAGTTTGCTCTGTGCGTAATGACGGGCGAAACGGGGGACGGAGCAGCGTGACGTCATGGCTCCGCCCCTCGTGACATCACGGTCCGTCCCCTTAATGCAAGTTTATGGCAGGGGGCGTGACGACCGCCGCGCCCCCTCCCATAGACTTGTATTGAAAGGGACGGGCCGTGATGTCACGAGGGGCGGAGCCATGATGTAACGATCCTCCGGCCCCTGTATTGCGCGTCATTACGTGCAGAGCGAACTCGCTCTGTGCTGTAATGATAGCGCAGTGCCGCAGCGGGGATCCCGGGGCTCCCCAGCAGCGGCACCGCGGCGATCTGACATCTTATTCCCTATCCTTTGGATAGGGGATAAGATGTCTAGGGGCAGAGTACCCCTTTAAGAATTCCACTGTATGTGCAGGGAGGGAGACGGAGGTACGGCATGCTAGGAGTTGTAGTTTTGCAACAGCTGGAGTCACCCTGGTTAGGAAACATTGATCTATGTCCTATATCAGGGGTACTCAACTGGCGGACCGCGGTCCAGATCTGAACCATGGCCGCGAGTCATCTGGATCACCCGCTGGATCACCCCTTATTAATTTGTAGTGGTGTCTTTAAGATGCCAATACAAATGAATAGTTGCACCCGGAGGAAAGGAACACTGTGTCCCTGCCCGACCGGCGCTTCACCTGTGATGCAGGCGGCGCGATTAGTGCTGCCTGCATCTTCTGCTATGGCCAGGCCTGACAAGAAGAGGCCAGAGCAGTGGAGCAGCACGGGACCTGGGACGGGGAGTCTAAGCTCTCAGGTGAAAGTTTGTGTTCCCCCATCTGTGACTTTCCAGTTATTGTAGAACTACAGCTCCCATCATGACCTTCTGTCTGTGCATGATGGGAGTTGTAGTTTGCAACAGCTGGAGAGTTTCAGTGGCAAAGTTTAAAAGGGGGCACAGTTTATATGGGGGCACAGTGGCATCCTTAATTCTGGGGGCACAGTGGCATAATTAATTCTGTGAGCCCAGTGGCTTCATTAATTCTGGGGGCACAGTGGCTTCATTAATTCTGGGGGCACAGTGGCATCATTAATTCTGGGGAAAAGTGGCATCATTAATTCTGGGGGAAAAGTGGCATCCTTAATTCCGTGAGTACAGTGGCATCCTAATTTCTGTGAGCACAATGGCATCATTAATTCTGGGGGAACAGTGGCATCATTAATTTTGGGGGCACATTGGCGTCATTCATTGTGGGGGCACAGTGGCATCATTTTTTGTGGGGGCACAGTGTCGTCATTCATTGTTTTAAGGGACACAGAGGTACAGTTAGTCGGCATTAGGGCATAGCGTGTGGCAGTAATATTGCAGGGGAATAGCATGTGCCAGTAATATTGCAGGGGAATAATGTGTGGCAGTAATATGGCAGGGGTATACAGGGTGGGCCATTTATATGGATACACCTTAATAAAATGGGAGTGGTTGGTGAAATTAACTTACTGTTTGTGGCACATTAGTATATGTGAGGGGGGAAACTTTTCAAGATGGGTGGTGACCATGGTGGCCATTTTGAAGTCGGACATTTTGAATCCAACTTTAGTTTTTTCAATAGGAAGAGGGTTATGTGACAAATCAAACTTATTGGGAATTTCACAAGAAAAACAATAGTGTGCTTGGTTTTAACGTAACTTTATTCTTTCATGAGTTATTTACAAGTTTCTGACCACTTATAAAATGTGTTCAATGTGCTGTCCATTGTGTTGGATTGTCAATGCAACCCTCTTCTCCCACTCTTCACACACTGATAGCAACACCGCAGGAGAAATGCTAGCACACCACCCATCTTGAAAAGTTTCCCCCCTCACATATACTAATGTGCCACAAACAAGAAGTTAATATCACCAACTATTCCCATTTTATTAAGGTGTATCCATATAAATGGCCCACCCTGTAGTATATGGACATACTAGGGGCCCAGTGTGGCAGAATTATTTTCAGGGGTACAGTGGATGACAGTATTATTTTCAGGGGCACAGTGGATGGCAGTATTATTTTAAGGGGCACAGTGGGTGGCAGTAATATACCAGGGGCACAGTGGGTGGCAGTTTTATATTCTTGGGTACAGTGTGTGGCAGTATTATATTCAGGGGTACAGTGTGGCAGTATTATATTCAGGAGTACAGTGTGTGGTAGTATTATATTCAGAGGGTACAGTGTGTGGTATTATTATATTCAGGGGTACAGTGTGTGGCAGTATTCAGGTCATACATCCTCCACACATTTGTTTTCTATTTCCTTCATGGCACTGAGGTGAACCAGGCCTTAGCGTTCAGCTTGGACCTTTACTGGATGGCAGACCTGAATAAGTGGACTCTCACTAAAAATAGTTGAGTGCCCCTGTCCTGTATGTATTCCCTATCGATCTATCTATCTATCTATCTATATATATATATATATATATATATATATATATATATATATATGTCAGTGTTTCCCAACCAGGGTGCCTCCAGCTGTTGCAAAACTACAACTCCCAGCATGGGGGGAATATAACAAAGGTTTGCTACATAGTTTTCCTTAAGAACCGTCAATCTATGTAATTGTTTGAGCTTTTTGTCTCTATTTCTACTAGACTAATATTCATTTGCATATCTCACATGTTGGAAAATTAATCATGCAAATTATGAAATGCAAAATATAATTCCAGCTGTTCAGGTTTTTTTTTTACTATTGAAAAGGGACTCAGAATTGATTAATGTATGTAAAGTACGTAGTACATAGTAACTGCAGTTTCTTTTGTATCCTACTGTCATACAGCTTTCTCATTTTATCACAAAGGATCTAGGTCTTGCTACAGAGAACTGTATTTTGAAATATTTGGAACTGGATCACATAATCATGTATGTGTATAATATAGTAAATCTGCCTTTTTCAAGCAAAAAAACATGCTCTTGACGTCACGGTCATGCCCCGCTCGTGAAGTCATGGCCACGCCCCCTCAATGCAAGTCTATGGGAGGGGGCGTGACGGCCGTCACGCCCCTCTCATAGACTTACATTGAGGGGCATGAACATACCGTCACAAGCCTCCACTCTACATCGCCAGTCATCTGGGACGGAGCGAAGTTCGCTCCATGCACCAGATGTCTGGGGTGCTGCAGCTGAGACCCCCGCAATCAGACATCTTATGCCCTATACAATGCTATGGACAGTCCAGATCTGCAAAACATGTCAATGGCTGGAAGAACTGATTAATCAGATTAAACTCCTGTATTACTGAAGTGCATGCACTGACTGGCTGTCTGGTGGCACCTCCCTACAGTACAGGGTGGTATTACAAGCTCTGTACTACTATTTACCTGTGCTAGGGTTAGCTGCTTCTTTGGACACCAGGTAAGGGCAGCTCCATTTTACTTTTATAGGACATTGTGTGTCCTGTACAGGACCCTGAAGAAGCTCCTGTCCCTCTACATCAGGGGTGGGCAATTATTTTTTCCATGGGGCCACATGAGAAACTAAAAATATTGTGGAGGGGCGGGTAGTTTTCCCCCAGATTAGCATAGTTTCCCCCCAGATTAGGAGCATGGTTTTCCCCCCAGATTAGGAGCATAGTTTTACCCCAGATTAGGAGCATACTTGTCCCCCAGATTAGGAGCATACTTGTCCCCCAGATTAGGCAGCATAGTTGTCCCCCAGATTAGGCAGCATAGTTGTCCCCCAGATTAGGAGCATAGTTGTCCCCCAGATTAGGAGCATACTTGTCCCCCAGATTAGGAGCATAGTGCCCCCCCAGATTAGGCAGCATAGATGTCCCCCAGATTAGGAGCATAGTTGTCCCCCAGATTAGACAGCATAGTTGTCCCCCAGATTATGCAGCATAGTTTTCCCCCAGATTAGGAGCATAGTTGTCCCCCAGATTAGGCAGCATAGTTTTCCACCAGATTAGGAAGCATAGATTTCCCCCAGATTAGGAGCATAGTTTCCCCCCATGTTAGGAACATAGTTGTCCCCCAGATTAGGCAGCATAGATGTCACCCAGATTAGGCAGCATAGATGTCCCACAGATTAGGCAGCATAGATGTCCCCCAGATTACCACAGTTTTCCCCCATATGAGGCAGCTCGCCCCCCACACTGTCACACACATACAGAGACAGACACATACACAAAGACACACATATAAACACACACATACACAAAGACACACATATAAACACACACATACACAAAGACACACATAAACACACACATACACAAAGACACACATATAAACACACACATACACAAAGATACACATATAAACACATACATACACAAAGATACACATATGAACACACACAGACAACACAGACACATAGTTTAGAGCTGAGGGGAGGGGGCGGAGCAGACAGGATACACGGCCTCTCCTCCTCATCTCCCTCCCCTCCTTTCCTCTGCCTTCCGAGGTTCTACGACTGCACAGCAGGGGAGGGGGGGGCGGGGGGAGGGGAGAGAGTGCACGCTCCCTTCTTCTGCCTGTCAGCAGTGTACGGGCTCTCCCTGTCACAGGCTGATGGTGCAGACCTGGGCATTGTACGGCCCGACAGTGAGCGCGGGCCGGGCAGAGCCAATCAAAGGGCCGTATGTGGCCCGCGGGCCGTACAATGCCCAGGTCTGCTCTACATAGACTTACTTACTTTGATATGTAATGAATTTCTTTCTCTATATTAGTTATCTAGTTATTTTTCTATAATCCTCACTTTTTTCTATTTTTGGATGACATTTTGGTGGCTTCAGAACCAATTACCAGGTTTCCATAGAGTTATATTTTCAACATACAATGGTTTCAGCATACAATGGTCATCCTGGAACCAATTCATATTGTAACTTGAGGAACCACTGTAGTTCTAAAAAGAAATGCATTTGTTTGATTCTAATCACAGACAGTTTTTATGGAAAAGTTCACAACAGTAAGTTTACTATAAAACTGTGGTGTATTATTGTTCCTGACTAGTCCACTGCCAATATGTGTCATATGATTTTACATGTCTAAAAAATATGTTAATACATCAATGAATGCCAATTGATCTGGCCACCTCAAATACAAAGCCATTATGTACGTGGAGCTATATTCATACGGCAGATAAACATTGACAGTGATGAAAGGAGAGCTCAGACAGTACCTTGATTTAAAAGAACATAAGAAGATATCCTGCCTGGGATCTGCTCATAAATCCACCTGTCATATTAAATGTCTTGCCATATTTTATAGATGCTTGTTGTGTAGATATATCACTTCATAAACTCTAATGTTATAATTCAGGAATACAGTTAAATGTCCCAGAAACATTATTCTCACTGTCAACAGCAATATATCAGGACTAGCCATGATCTGAAGGTTGTCTGGTAAGACTTGGGTAATCTGAAAGTATAAAAATAAAATCTTCAATATATTGCATAAAATAATATGTTAAATCCAAGTTTAATATGTTTAAGACTAGTAGAGGAACATTTACCAGTTATAACCACAGCTTCTCATATACGTATGCCCCTAAAAAGGTGACCAGTGGTGTCACTGGTTGACTTCTTAGTTCGTGTAAGTGTAATGACTAATGCAGATATGAATATGCACAGTCCAAAGCTGAGAATCTTTACAGGTTGGCCTTTCTATACTCACACAACTCCGGCTCTGCAACACAGTGCCCGGATAAAGGTGGTAGGAAAAATCTTCATGATGTGGTAGCCTAGCAGCACTAACATCAACCGGAGGTCAATGAAGAGATTAGTGTGTTGAAGAGAGACCCTTGTCCAGCCTTCTTCTCTCTGGCATAAACAATAAACTCCCTCTTGGAGATAAAGAACCTAAATACATTATCCTCACAGTGTGGACAGAACAGGAACTGTGGTTTTACCATAGACTACTCCTTCATCCATCTGGTTTTGGTCCAACCACTTCTGGGAGAGGGAGGTTGGACTAGAGACTTTTTCAACCATCTTCATCTGGGTAAGTAAATGCAGAAACATTAACTGTTTACACTCTGTAAGACCACTGTGTTTGCAATTTATATGGTGCAATGTAATAAATACTCAGTACCTCATACACATTAATGCATAATGGCAAACCTTCTCTCTTGAGGAAAGTAGATGTAGTTTTACACTATTATGGGGTGGCCATCTTTTATGAGCTGTTTTTGATGTCATTTAGACAGATGCCTTACAACAAACTACATTGGCATAGGCACAATATACTGGATATATACTATCTAACTACTAGTGCCACCTTTTACTGTACTCCTGTCTATAATAATTAGGAGAATGCTGCTGAAAAGTATGTAATTTCATTTAAAGATGACAAAAGTCAACAATTAACAATTTAATTCGAATTGGCCAAAAAATGATTGTCTCCCCGACAGAAAAAGGGGTCTTGCGATTGGCTTTCTCCCCTTTCCTCATTTAGAATACATGCATGCTTGGTAAAGTACATATGTATGTGATGATCAGGAAAGGCACAATACATTCAGAAAGTCTTTAAACCTTCTTGCATTATGTTATGTAGACATTTTTCCAAATAAAAAAAAAAAGAAAAAGGAGGGGAAAAAATGAATTTGCCCCATTGCTATGACACTTGAAATGTAGGTCTGGGCGTTTCCTATTCCTCTTGATCCTCTCTGAGATGTTTCTACACCTTGATTGGAGTCACCTATACTAAATTCAGATGATTGGACATGATTTGAAAAGACACAGCCCTGTCTTTATAAAAACCAATGTGGTGAGCTGGGGGTATTGCAATAGTGTAGCAGGGTCTGGTAGTATTAACCCTGTGGGGTAAGGTGTTATTAACCCCTGATTATTCGTGACGCCAGGAAGTGGTTCTTCCGGTATGGTAACCGCTGTCAACCAACCCAATAACGGTCTTCAATATAGGAATGTCCACAGCAGGAATTATGCAAGAACTGGAACTTTTACTTGTAATTCTTAAGAAACAGTCTTTACAGTTATTCAGTTTCTCTAGTGGCAACCAGGACACAGGATACCTCGCAGGCTTGCTGGGACTTGTAGCATTGAGAATATCTATGCAGGCCACTGTGCTACTAATATTATTCTGGAGTTTAGTAGTAGTCACTAGAATTGTAGATAGAGCTTGATAACTCACGTTTTGAAGTGGCTGCAGGTTCTTTAGGCTTTGGCCTAGCGGAGATGAATTTAGATAGTACAGGTATTGTGCTTGGCTGAAATCCAGGAGATAAGAGAGAGAGTTTAGAGACTACAGCCCCTTATATACTAAGGAGGCTGGACTAAAGCCCATATGTTGCAAAGATTGTGGGTCCTGTACCCAAGGAACTCTGGGTATGTCACATGACAGTGCTTCACATGACTAACACTGTACACATTTGTACAAACTTTATACATATTGACAATGCTTACGCAATATATACAATGCATTTATATGAGACAATAGAAGGTGGGCAAAGGGGTGAACCCTGCAAGAGAGCCCTATGGACTGCAGGTGCTCTTCCTGAGGGGACCTAGGGAGGGTGCAGGACCATCTCCTGTACAGGGACACCACACCAAGTTAGGAGATTAAATAACTGCCTGTACAGCTCAGAGACAGGATTGTGTGAGGCGTAGATCTGAAGGGGACAAACAATTATGCTGCCTGCTTTAGTTTCAAACTTCTGTCCCCATGGACCATTAATATACTTCAATGTTGAGGTGGGTAGAAATAGTGATCCTCTACCTTCCTAGGTGAGAACATGCAGAAGATGTTTAATTATCTATGCGCAATGCCACATATTCCTTACAAGCAGCAATTCTAAAATAATATAGAACATAACTGCATACACATATGGAGGAAGCTTCACTGACAAGCATCCTTTTATAAGTCATATTACATCTTTATTTTTATTTTTAGAACACATTGTAGTTACATTTTTGACATAAGTAAACAAAATAGCAAACCAAGAAATGGTGTTATGCATATATCATAAAAAAACAAATTATAAAGAGAATGTCCCGCAGAAGGCCAATGAAAGGTGTTGGCAAAGCAGGGATTGCGTATCCATAGTACAGAACTAAGTCCCGTATAAAATCCATGTCAGTGACAAAAAGAAAAAAGGCACAAACTGTATACATAAGCAATGTAGGAGACATTGAAAGCATAGTAGCAAAACACGCAATATAGAATAAATACAGATTAACCCAGGCAGCAGTGTTCCCAGAAGAGAAAATGTGTTGCCCTAGTCAGAACGGCTAAGATAGACGCAAGGCTCCCAGGGTGCCCCCTATGGCTCTCAAGCAGTACCACTCAGTGGAACTAAAGAATCTAACAATATCTTTAACTTTAGTGGCAGTGTATTGTGAATATTATATTATTGTGAATAAACACTTCCCATTTATAGAAAAAAAAAAAAAAAAAAAGACCAGTGTGTGTGCTTTTCTGTCTTTCCGTGTCTATTCTGTCTTTCCCACAAAGTAGTTTAAGTTGCTGGATGACCATGGCAAGGGTCGGGATGGAAGAGGACAGCCAGGAAGAAAAAAGGCAGTGGAGAGCCACCAGGAGGACAATATGAACCATCTAGGGCACCTTGGGGTGAGACTGATGTCAAATCCCACGTGTCAGAAATATAAGTGAGAATTAGGCGCCAATATGTGGTGGTGTCGGAACATGCCCAAACTCCATGCCATAAGTTAGTCAATGGGTTAGAACACTTAGGGCATGCAGTTATTCCAGGAAGTCAGGAGACAGCAAAATATTGTTGTGTGTGGTGGAAATTTGTTATTATAAATTGTGCTCAGGGTCTTGCCTACTGCTATGCCCAGGTAGGTGACAGAGGATATGGCCACCCTAATACCCAAATCCAAAATATCCAGGAGCCAATGTGGCAGGGAGGATCCCAGTGGAAGCAATTCTGATTTGGCAACATTGACCTTGTAGCCCAAGAAACTTCTGAAAATGTTTAAATGGACAAGGATGCCAATAAAGAGCAACACGTCATCCGCAAACATTGTGAGTTTTACTTCTCTCACCCCCACCTTTATGCCAGAGTAAAGAGTCGAAGACAATAAAGATTTCACCAATGGTTCAAGGGCTAGGGCTTTATCAAAGAAATCGGACGATATGAGCCCCAATCACTGGAATCTTTGCCCAGTTTCGGTAATACTTTTATGTATGCTAAGGAAACTTGTTTAGTAATCGACCCTGAGGACATAAATTTCCTGAAAACATCTACTAGAATTGGGGATGGTTGGGGCAAGAGGAATTTGAAAAATTCCCTGAGTAGCCATCTGGCCAGGTGCTTTACCATTATGTAGGCTCTTCACAATGGAATTAATCTCCTCCTCCGTCACCTGGGCATTAAGAACATCCCTCTGGTCATCCGACAGCAAGGGCAGGTCCAGTCCCTGCATGAAGGCCTCACCGGTGGATACATCATTGGGAGAGTCCTGATAAAGAGTTACACAAAAATTGGCTAGGATCTTATTAATGGAATGTGGATTCATGTGTTTCACCCCCAAGGAGTCCTTAAGGGCAGTTATGTGGGATGGGACCTTCTTCCCCTTGGCTAGGCGAGCTAATAAGCGTCCGGCCTTGTTCCCCAGACGGAAAAGGTCAACCTCGAATTGAGAGTGACAAAGTTGCTCCTTTCTGTCCAACCAGAGTTCAAATTGGGTCCTAGCATCCTTCCAAGCAGACCTGTGCGGCTCCGTGGGGGAACTAAGAAAGAGGGCATATCCGTCTCGCAATCGGGTGCTGGCTGTAGTGAACTGGGTAAGAGAGGTGCGTTTCAAAGCTAACATATGAGCAATCAAACAACCCCGAAGCACCATTTTCCAATAGAGCAGCAGGTCAGAGCTGTGGGCTTCACTGTGCAATGCAGCCATCATGTCTGTAATTGTTCCACAAATTACTCATCTTTAACTAATAGGGAGGAGAAATGCCAGAGAATATCGTTACCCTTGGGGCAGGAGGGGTAGAACTGCAGGGTCAGAGGAGAATGGTCCGAAAGAGCTAGATCTCCAATATCCACAGATTGCACCTTTTGACTAAGTAAAAAATGTGAAAAGGGACTAAGTAAAAAAAAGTCATCAATTTGAGACCATGAGCTATGGGCATTGGACAAATGTGTAAATTCACTATTATCTGGATGAGACAGTCTCCAGGCATCCTTCAGTCTCAACTGGTCCAAAAATAGGGGAAGAACACAGTCTCGAGACCTAACAGGTGGCACCGTGTTATAGTCACCCCCCAATATTTTGCCACTGTACCATCAGTCTGTATCCTAGCAGTCAGCTCCCCAAAAAAGGATGCATTCTCCCCATTAGGTGCATAAATTCTTTTTTCGGGCAGGAGGAGAAGGAGGAGGAATACTCATGAGGGAATGATGACCCCCCTTCCCCCAGCTAGGGTCTCAGGGAACACTTCAAGTTCCCCCAAGAGGAATAAACTACCTCCCCACCCAGTGACGGCCATTGGTAAACCAAAAGCAAGGGCAACAAGGAGGGTATTGGGGGCTCATCAAACAAAACAACGTGACACACAAAACCTGAGAGGAGCATCTGGTGAAGCTCACAGGAAGGTCCTGAAGCTTCACTGTTGAATAAAACAGTGGATGAGGAGATGATCAATAAAGAGAGGATTGTCGGTCATTGTTTTGGCCCCGTCTTGGAGAGTGGTGGCGTCTACGGCGTTCCCTCAGGCCAGGTGAGTATGTCAGCTCTCTAGTAGTTGAGTGTGAGCGGTGATCTCTGGGTGAGCGTGATCGGAGATGCAGCGTTCTGGTGGACCGTTGCGAAGAGGAAGACGGGATCTGGTCTAGAGATGCTGCTGCTGTTTCAGGAGATTTGTAGACTGAGATAGTCCCCTCTGCATGGAAAACCAGCAGGATGGCAGGATACTGTAGCTGGAATCTGTATTTGTTTTCAAAGAGTGATGTACAAATTGTGCTGAAGGCTCTCCTACGTTTAGCCACTATCAAGGAGAAGTCCTCAAATATTAGAAGGCGCATGCATGAATCACCTGCGGTTGGGAAAGGTGCCTATAAGCATGCAATATTTCCACCTTATCATATAAGTCCAATAAGCGTAAAATAACTCGGCGATGACGGTTCTTCAGAGCAGCAGGTACACCATGTGTGGCAGATGGTGCAGCCCTGATTCTATGGGCCCTTTCTACTTGGCAAGGATGAGATAGTCCAAGAGTTTTAAGGTAAATCACGTTTGCAGAAACTCTTGGTATGACTAAGGGTGTTCTGTTACACGCCTGAAACGCGTAACCCTTTGTTTACCGTTCCTGTTTATAGCCATTTAATAAACCTGGGATCCGCTATACCTCGCTGGCATCTTCTTTCCTTGTTCCTGCATTCGGTGCCGCCATATACCTGCCTTGCGTTGGTTTTGGGAGGATGGTCCAGTGCTAGCTGATCAGTCCGTATACTGTCTGTGCTTCTGAGGAGGTAACCGCCTCCTTGACACCCACGATGATCAAATTATTGTGTCAGGACCTGTTTTCTAGACATACTCACATACCCTGGTCAATTCAGATTCTGTGGCACGCAAGCGCCTTTCCATCACCGTCTCCACATCCTCCAGGTGAGACACCCGCTGTTCAACTTCATTCAGGCGGCCAGTGTGCTCCTGCATTTCTAACTGTAAATTCTGTAATGTGGCTTTAAGGACCTGTTCCACAAATTGCTGCACATTGGGGTTGATGGGAAGTGCAACTTCTGCTGCCAGCCGCGGATAGTCAATGTGAATGGAGGCACCTGGAGATGCAAGGGTGTCACGATGCCGGCTGGCAGGAGGTGGATCCTCTGTGCCAGAGAGGGATGGCGAGGACCGTGCTAGTGGACCGGTTCTAAGACACTACTGGTTTTCACCAGAGCCCGCCGCAAAGCGGGATGGTCTTGCTGCGGCGGTAGTGACCAGGTCGTATCCACTAGCAACGGCACCTCTCTGGCTGCTGAAGATAGGCGAGGTACAAGGGAGTAGGCAGAAGCAAAGTCGGACGTAGCAGAAGGTCGGGGGCAGGCGGCAAGGTTCGTAGTCAGGGGAGATAGCAATAGTACTGGTACACAGGGTATAAACACACAAAGAACGCTTTCACTGGCACTAAGGCAACAAGATCCGGCAAGGGAGTGCAAGGGAGGAGACTAGATATAAGCAGGGAACAGGTGGGAACCAATTAAGCTAATTGGGCCAGGCACCAATCATTGGTGCACTGGCCCTTTAAGTCTCAGGGAGCTGGCGCGCGCGCGCCCTAGAGAGCGGAGCCGCGCGCGCCAGCACATGACCGCAGGAGACGGGAACGGGTAAGTGACCTGGGATGCGACTCGCAAGCGGGCGCGTCCCGCTGTGCGAATCGCATCCCCAACGGCCATGGCAGAGCAGCGCTCCCGGTCAGCGCTGACCGGGGAGCTGCAGGGAGAAGGACGCCGTGAGCGCTCCGGGGAGGAGCGGGGACCCGGAGCGCTAGGCGTAACAGTACCCCCCCCCTTAGGTCTCCCCTTCTCTTTATCGGGTAACTGCCTCCCCTGGGATGAGGACACCGGGAAAGGATGGAGGGATTCCTCAACGGCAGGCAGAACCGCAGGAGTAGGAATGGGGAGAGCGGGCAGAGGGCGGGACCTGGCACGGGGCAGTGTGACACCAGGACGAGGGCCATGAGGGGACACAGAAGCTTGCCTGGGAGGGGGGGAGGGGCATTTCCTGTGGCAGGCAGAGTCCTTAATGACCTTAGGGGGACCAGATACAGGAGGAACCACAGAGTTACGGCAAGGGTTACTGGGAACCGGTTTTAGACAGTTCTTGGAACAAGAGGACCCCCAACTCTTGATCTCCCCAGTGGACCAATCCAGGGTTGGGGAATGAAGTTGAAGCCAGGGAAGTCCAAGGAGAATTTCCGAGGTGCAATTGGGGAGGACCAAAAGTTCAATCCTCTCGTGGTGAGATCCGATGCTCATAAGAAGGGGCTCCGTGCGGAAACGTATGGTACAGTCCACCCTGGCTCCGTTGACCGCGGAAATGTGGAGTGGCTTGATAAGACGGGTCACCGGAATCCGGAATTTATTCACAAAGGAGTCCCGAATAAAATTCCCAGAAGCTCCAGAGTCCAGGCAGGCCACGGCTGAGAGGGGAGAGCTGGCTGAAGTGGAAATCCGAACAGGTACCGTGAGACGTGGAGAAGCCGACTTGGCATCAAGAGACGCCACACCCACGAGAGCTGAGTGCGAGCGTGCGTTTCCCAGACGTGGAGGACGGATTGGGCAATCCACCAGAAAATGTTCAGTACTGGCACAGTACAAACAAAGATTCTCTTCCTTACGGCGATTCCTCTCTTCCAGGGTCAGGCGAGACCGATCCACTTGCATGGCCTCCTCGGCGGGAGGCCTAGGCGCAGATTGCAGTGGAGACTGTGGGAGAGGTGTCCAGAGATCTAAGTCCTTTTCCTGGCGGAGCTCTTGATGCCTCTCAGAAAAACGCATGTCAATGCGAGTGGCTAGATGAATGAGTTCATGCAGGTTAGCAGGAGTCTCTCGTGCGGCCAGAACATCCTTAATGTTGCTGGATAGGCCTTTTTTAAAGGTCGCGCAGAGAGCCTCATTATTCCAGGATAGTTCAGAAGCAAGAGTACGGAATTGTATGGCGTACTCGCCAACGGAGGAATTACCCTGGACCAGGTTCAGCAGGGCAGTCTCAGCAGAAGAGGCTCGGGCAGGTTCCTCAAAGACACTTCGAATTTCCGAGAAGAAGGAGTGTACAGAGGCAGTGACAGGGTCATCGCGGTCCCAGAGCGGTGTGGCCCATGACAGGGCTTTTCCAGACAGAAGGCTGACTACGAAAGCCACCTTAGACCTTTCAGTAGGAAACTGATCCGACATCATCTCCAGATGCAGAGAACATTGGGAAAGGAAGCCACGGCAAAACTTAGAGTCCCCATTAAATTTGTCCGGCAAAGACAGGCGGAGGCTAGGAGTGGCCACTCGCTGCGGAAGAGGTGCAGGAGCTGGCGGAGGAGATGGTTGCTGCTGCTGTAGCTGAGACTGAATCTGCTGTAGCTGCGACTGGAGTTGCTGAGTCATGGTGGTCAAGTACGACAGCTGGTGATCTTGTTGGGCAATCTGTCGGGCTTGCTGGGCGACCAGTGTGGGGAGGTCGGCAATAACAGGCAGAGGAACTTCAGCGGGATCCATGGCCGGATCTACTGTCACGATGCCGGCTGGCAGGAGGTGGATCCTCTGTGCCAGAGAGGGATGGCGAGGACCGTGCTAGTGGACCGGTTCTAAGACACTACTGGTTTTCACCAGAGCCCGCCGCAAAGCGGGATGGTCTTGCTGCGGCGGTAGTGACCAGGTCGTATCCACTAGCAACGGCACCTCTCTGGCTGCTGAAGATAGGCGAGGTACAAGGGAGTAGGCAGAAGCAAAGTCGGACGTAGCAGAAGGTCGGGGGCAGGCGGCAAGGTTCGTAGTCAGGGGAGATAGCAATAGTACTGGTACACAGGGTATAAACACACAAAGAACGCTTTCACTGGCACTAAGGCAACAAGATCCGGCAAGGGAGTGCAAGGGAGGAGACTAGATATAAGCAGGGAACAGGTGGGAACCAATTAAGCTAATTGGGCCAGGCACCAATCATTGGTGCACTGGCCCTTTAAGTCTCAGGGAGCTGGCGCGCGCGCGCCCTAGAGAGCGGAGCCGCGCGCGCCAGCACATGACCGCAGGAGACGGGAACGGGTAAGTGACCTGGGATGCGACTCGCAAGCGGGCGCGTCCCGCTGTGCGAATCGCATCCCCAACGGCCATGGCAGAGCAGCGCTCCCGGTCAGCGCTGACCGGGGAGCTGCAGGGAGAAGGACGCCGTGAGCGCTCCGGGGAGGAGCGGGGACCCGGAGCGCTAGGCGTAACAAAGGGTTTCTAGTCTCCATGGAGCCATGGGCTTATCAGTGCCCAGGAGCATAGTAGCAGGCTTAGGTGAATGGTCAGCGGGCAGGCCGACCTCCATGTCTGTCATGAAAGCAGGGGCATGCATTTGTGGCTGTGCTGGAGATCCCTGTGTGGCCGTCTGTGGCCTTGTGCTGTCGGCGGCCATTTTACCTGCGCTGGTGGCGGATCTGCAGGCTGACCACTGTGCTGAACGTATCTGTCCATGTCTGGGCAGCTGCAGGGAGCAGTGGTGACCTTCCGACGGGCAGCAGGATCAGTGGGGAGCCGGTACATAGTGGGTAAGTGCCGGAGAGAGTGGGAGCTCACCGCGCTCGCTGCTTACATCGGCCACGCCAGAACCGGAAGTCCATATTACATCTTAATGATCAGATAGGTACTAATTATAATTGGTTCGTACCTAAAAGAAAGGCAGCAGATAATACTACTTGAACTATAGATATACCTGTTTTGTGTTTGTAGAAGTCTAAAAGCTTTGGACATGCATATCAAAATTCTTGTAATATACAGAAGAGACAAAGAAGAAGAAAGACCTGAAGGTTATCTGTCAGCTCTATATAATGCTCAGAGCTACAGACATGGAAAGATAACGAATAAAACAAATGATACATGTCTCTTTGCTGTTTGTGAAGTTACAAAATTATGTTTTCCTCAAAGCTCATGGATATAGGCACAATAGACGGGCTCTGACTCTCTTTACATGAATGGGATAGTTTACTAGGCATGCTCTGTGACATGTGCAGTGGTCATTCCACAAGGAAGGAGAGGCTGACCCCTGACCCTATTTACAATGGTAGTGGATCATGTCTTATCTATATAATGTTGTCATATTTCACTGTACTCCTGTTTGTGATAATAAGGAAGACTCTGATGGAAAGTGATCTTTACAGGACAGGGAGTCTCAGCTAAATATTAGGCCTAGTGGCCAGAATGAAAACTGCAAGATATCAGGCCTATCTTATAAAAACTTGATTTATACAATTGGTCATTTTTTGATGACACATTCATTTTACAGACAGACATAATATAGTAAAATGATGCTGGATGGGTAATGCTTGCACAGTCAGTCAGAGATGGTGGAGGCAATAAGTATTTGTGATTTAAAGTGAACCTGTCATCAACAAAAACTTTTTATATAATGTAGATTATACCATTATATGTATAGTTGTAATATACATTGGTTAAAAAATATGTATATTTTTGTCCCTGCAGCTATTGCCTTTGTGTCTCTATGAGGAGTCCAAATACAGGAAGTGATGGCAGGACAAGCAGGGCTCTGTGCAGTGAGGACAAGCAGGGCTCTGTGCACTGAAGACAAGCAGGGCTCTGTATACTGAGGACAAGCAGGGCTCTGTACACTGAGGGCATGCAGGGCTCTGTACACTGAGTATAGGCTGGGCTCTGTGCACTTAGGACAAGCAGGGCTCTGTACACTGAGGACAAGCAGGGCTCTGTGCACTGAGGACAAGCATGGCTCTGTACACTGAGGACAAACATGGTTCTGTACACTGAGGGCAAGCAGGGCTCTGTACACTGAGAACAAGCAGGGCTCTGTGCACTGAGGACAAGCAGGGCTCTGTACACTGAGTACAAGCAGGGCTCTGTACACTGAGGACAAGCAGGGCTCTGTGCAGTGAGGACAAACAGGGCTCTGTGCAGCGAGGACAAGCAGGGCTCTGTGCACTGAGGACAAGCAGGGCTCTGTGCACTGAGGACAAGCTGGGCTCTGTGCACTGAGGACAAGCAGGGCTCTGTACACTGAGGACATGCAGGGCTCTGTGCAGTGAGGACAAGCAGGGCTCTGTGCACTGAGGACAAGCAGGGTTCTGTGCACTGAGGACAAGCAGGGCTCTGTGCAGTGAAGACAAGCAGGGCTCTGTGCACTGAGGACAAGCAGGGCTCTGCAGTGAGGACAAGCAGGGCTCTGTACACTGAGGACAAGCAGGGCTCTGTACACTGAGGACAAGCAGGGTTCTGCAGTGAGGACAAGCAGGGCTCTGTACACTGAGGACAAACAGGGCTCTGTACACTGAGGACAAGCAGGGTTCTGCAGTGAGGACAAGCAGGACTCTGTGCACTATAGACATACAGGGCTCTGTGCACTGAGGCTCTGTGACATGCTACAGGCTCACATATGAGGATGATTGACAAGCCAAGAGTCTGCACAGAGCCCTGCTTGTCCTGTCCTCACTTCCTGTATTTGGACTCCTCATACAGACACACAGGCAATAGCTGCAGGGACAGCATTTTTTTCACCCAAAAATATACACATTTTTTAACCAATGTATATTGTAAATATACATATAATGGTATTATCTACATTATATAAAAAGTATTTGTTGACAGGTACACTTTAAAAAGTAAGCTCCTAAATAGTTTCACATAAATCCTGAAATTAACGATGGGAGCACCCATGTCTTCATCACATGACCAGGACACATTGGGGGAGATTTATCAAAACCTGTGCAGAGGAAAAGTTGCCCAGTTGCCCATAGCAACCAATCCGATTGCATCTTTTATTTTGCAGAGGCCTTGTTACAAATGAAAGAAGCAATCTGATTGGTTGCTATGGGCAACTGGGCATCTTTTCCTCTAACAGGTTTTGATAAATCTCCCCATTGCCATTTACTATAACAATAACCAGGACATGGAAAAGTTGTATACCTTTTCATCAAGCACTGAATGAACTTTAGGAATGAGCTGTAGATAAAGATCTATATGGGCCTCAGCATCACCTAAACATTACACCTCAGCAACATAGATATGTGTGTGTGGCCGACTGCTTTGGTTTTATGACTATTCTAGTTCTAATATGTCTTTCCTCCCGTAATGATGACCGCGCAGTCAAAAAATGCCTTACATCTCTTTCAGTTGCCAGTATACAAATACATTTGCCATCTGCTTTCTGCCTAACCCTCCAATTTGTAGCATGCAATTCTTCAGCAAGAAAGGGTGGCTAAAAATAACGAGTATTTCTGCGAAAAATTAAGAGAAAAAAAAAAAGGAAAAGCGATAAAGCGCAGGAATCTTGCCATCTTTACTTGGAAGGATAATCAGTAGCAATTCAAGTGTTGTGTTTGATCTAAACACATTCTGTCTGGTGCAGATAAAGCCAGAGACTCTCCGACTCGTTTATCTCATTGACAAATGTCTTTGTTCTTTGCTGCAGTCAGGAAGATCAAACAAATCCATTTATTTCTATTAAAGTTTCTGTGTTATTTGCAAACTTAGCACCATAGAGTTACTGATGGGGAAATTAGTGGTGATTTGACTACATTTACTAATTTCCAAGACCAAAGGGCTTTAGGGGCCAATGATTTCCCATTTAAAGTGTAGTTTAGCTTTTCTGAAACTTTATACCGTATTTTTTGCCGTATAAGACCCACTTTTCTTCCACAAAACTGGGGGGAAGTTGCTGCGTCTTATACGGCAAATACACATTAAAACCCTGTCCTATCGCGGCGGTCCCTGCGGCCATCAACGGCCGGGACCCGCGGCTAATACAGGACATCACTGATCGCGGTGATGCCCTGTATTAACCCTTCAGACACGGCGATCAAAGCTGACTGCCGCGTCTGAAGCGAAAGTGACACTAACCCGGCTGCTCAGTCGGGCTGTTCGGGACGGCCACGGTGAAATCACGGCATCCCGAACAGCTTACAGGACACTGGGAGGGACCTTACCTGCCTCCTCGGTGTCTGCTCCGTTCCGGGATCCCCTGCATGGCCGGCGCTCTCCTTCGTCGTCATCACGTCGTCGCGCATGCCGTCCCGTCATCCAATAGGAGCGGTGTGCGTAGCGGCGTGCGTAGTGACGTGATGGCGGCGACGGAGAGTGAGGATACCGGGCAGCAGAGATGTTCCGGAGCGACGGGGACACCCAGGGGACACAGCGACAGCGATGGAGGGCGACATCCAGGGCAGCGGTGACGGGTCCGGAGCGGCAGGGACACGTGAGTATTACCTCCTATACCAGTGGTCTTCAACCTGCGGACCTCCAGATGTTGCAAAACTACAACTCCTGGCATGCCCGGACAGCCAACGGCTGTCCGGGCATGCTGGGAGTTGTTGTTTTGCAACATCTGGAGATCCGCAGGTTGAAGATCACTGTCCTATACTTTACATTGTATTTGGTTCGGAATCTTTTTTTTCTAGATTTTCCTCCTTTAAAATTGAGTGCGTCTTATATGCCGGAGCGTCTTATATGGCAAAAAATACGGGTACATAGCTTATTAGACTTTTATTACTGGGGCCTCAAGCCTGATTGCGGCTTTGTACAAGGTGGGACACCCCCAAAGACCTAATTCCTGGGTGTCACTATGGAGGCTACCTGAGAACAGATCAGAGCCTGTTTAGGCATGACAGAGGTGTGCCCCAACAGGTGCCCGTGTCTATGTCTAGGCACAGCAACAATATACTAGCAACAAATATGGCAGTATATTGTAATAAAAAAAAACATGTTAAAATAAAATCCCTATATAGGATTTTAAAAAAGTAAAAAATTATTAGAGTTGAACAATACACATGAGATCTCCATGGCTGTACATGCATTATAAATATATACTTAAAGCAATAAATAAGTAATATGAAAAAATAAATTAATTAATTGGGCAGAATGATGGGGATTTGCTTGTCCTGCAAAATTTTAATGATCAAAAATGAATCGCTAACAAAAAAAATCAGACTAAAAAAAACTGGTGGAAGGTCTTAAAAGGGCACTCCACAGGAGAGGAGATAAGTGTCTGATTGTGGGTGGTCTGACTGCTGTCACCATCCGTGATCTCCAGAATGGGGCCTGTTTCTTACCTAGGAGGGCACCAGCCCTTACCTTCCAAGAGGACCTGGTCTCAGGAGTGATTCCCCGCTCCTTCATTCACCGGCTGATCACCAGCTTATCACCTACCTAAGTTTTACACTTTGTATAGCCTGGAAAAAAGATGGGAAAAGGGACATGACCATAAGATTTAGCTTTGAATTTTATTTACTTCCTCTATTTTGAAAAATTTTCCTCTTCACCACAATAAACACCCAGCAAGACACTCCGCAAGTGACTCTGGAGAACTCTGTCTGACATCTCCACACGAGACTTCTCATTTCTTTGTTCTCAGATCCTACTTCACCTTTCCTGTGAAGTAACAGGGAAAACATTACAACTCATATTGTTATACCTTATAACTAGAGATGAGCGAACTTAAAGTAAATTCGAATCGTCACGAACTTCTCAGCTCGGCGGTTGCTGACTTTTCCTGCATAAATTAGTTCAGCTTTCCAGTGCTCCGGTGGGCTGGAAAAGGTGGATACAGTCCTAGGAAAGAGTCTCCTAGGAATGTATCCACCTTTTCCAGCCCACGGGAGCACCTGAAAGCTGAACTAATTTATGCAGGATAAGTCATCAACTGCCGAGCCGAGAAGTTTGTGACGAATCGAATTTACTGTAAGTTCGCTCATCTCTACTTATAACCATAAATATACCTTATCCACTTTTCTTTACCATTTGTTATATGGGTATCTTATCTTGAAAATAAGGAAAATTGATTTGAAACAAAAGCTTTCTCGTAAGTATATATAACGTTCCGGAGGGAAACATTTTATAGGGATTAACCCCTTCACCTTCTAAAAATCACCTTCTAAAAATCAAAATGTTTAAATTTTCCACCTACAGACCCATATGAGGACTTTTATTTTTTATTTTTTGCGCCACCAATTTTACTGTGACATCAATCATTTTACCCCAACATCTATGGCAAAACTAAAAAAAATAATATTTGTGGGGCATAATTGGAAAAAACGAAATGCCATTTTGTAACTTTTGGGGGCTTCTGATTCTACGCAGTGCACTTTTTGGTAAAAATGACACCTTATCTTTGTTTTGTAGGTCCATATGGTTACAAGGATACCTAGGGCTGGGCGGTATGGCCAAATATGTGTATCACAGTATTTTTGTAACTTATGGCGGTTCCACGGTATATAACGGTATCCCCCCCCCTCCCCCAAAATTAATTATCAGCCCAGCGCTGTCCCCATCGGGGTACTACTCACGTCACCCGCAACCGCTGGTCTCCTCGTCCTGTTTGTTGCGGCCGCCGGCGCTGACACTCCATAATGTATCCCTATGCCCTGCAAAAGGTAAACAAAATAAACTAACGCATGTTCCAATTATTATAACGTCAGCAGAGAGCACTGTGCTCGTGATGTCATCAGAGAGCATTCCAAAAAGAAAAGAATTTCCTCTGTAGTATTCAGCAGCTAATAAGTACAGGAAGGATTAAGATTTTTTAATAGAAGTAATGTAAAAATCTGTTTAACTTTCCGGAGCCTGTTGATTTAAAAGAAAAAAGGTTTTCACCGGAGTACCCCTTTAACTTGTCCTGGTCCATACAGTTGTTCTTCGGCAATCTTCTCCGGCGACTTCAGCTCCGGGTCTGGCTTGGGACATGGGCGGAGCTTAGTGACGTCCCGGGCCCAGAGCTGAAGATACCAGAGTAGATTACCGAAGAACGACTGCATTGAACGGGACAAAGTAACTATCATTGTCATCAGTGTCACCTGCACTACTGTCGGTACTGACAGGTTAGTGCAGGAGACACTGGTGACAGAGGGGAGGCCTGGATCAATGGGTGCTGGGCCAGATTCTGCCATATAGATACTTGTTATGCTCTCTCTCTTTTTAAAGACGTAGAGGACTGTTACATGGAACACAGCCCCTGCATGTTATTACCAGAACACCCCAACTATCCTGGTGGTAACTTTATACATGGATATTTCAATTTCTGCTATTTCTTATTATACTCATCATGACAGCTAGTAGTGATTTATATACAGTATGGACCCTATAGAAGATTTCTTTTAGTCTAGGTTCACATTATGATGGTGCCTTCTGTGGCACAGACAATTCAGGAAAATGTCAAAGTTAAATGCCGACATATCTGTGCTCTGGACAGGCATTGGCCCCTTTGATTTCAATTGCCAGAACTTGTATTTTATTGGAACATATTGGTGACTAATCCCATACTAGATGTAGCCCATGCAGATTCAATGGGGTCTAGTATAGTCTTTACTAGCTGAGTACCCGGCGTTGCTCGGTTTTTCCTACCTAATCCTTGTGGGGGAGAAAAAGCAACATAGGAGGAAGTACTTGTCCTTATATCCCGACCTCATTACCCTACCTCATATCCCGTCCTCATATCCCGTCCTCATATCCCGTCCTCATATCCCGTCCTCATATCCCGTCCTCATATCCCGACCTCATATCCTGTCCTCATATCCCGTCCTCATATCCCGACCTCATATCACGTCCGCATATCCCGACCTCATTACCCTACCTCATATCCTGACCTCATATCCCCTCCTCATATCCCTTCCTCATATCCCAACCTCATATCCCATCCTCATATCCCAAACTGATATCCCGTCCTCATATCCCGACCTCATATCTCTACCTCATATCCTGTTCTCATATTTTGTCCTCATATCCCGTCCTCATATCCCATCCTCATATCTAGTCCTCATATCCCGTCCTCATATCCCGTCCTCATATCTAGTCCTCATATCCCATCCTCATATCCCATCCTCATATCCAGTCCTCATATCCCGACCTCATATCCCGACCTCATATCTCATCCTCATAATCTGACCTCATATCCTGTCCTCATATCCCAACCTCATATCTCTACCTCATATCCTGTTCTCATATTTTGTCCTCATATCCCGTCCTCATATCCCATCCTCATATCTAGTCCTCATATCCCGTCCTCATATCCCGTCCTCATATCTAGTCCTCATATCCCATCCTCATATACGGTCCTCATATCCCGACCTCATATCTCATCCTCATATCCTGACCTCATATCCTGTCCTCATATCCCAACCTCATATCTCTACCTCATATCCTGTTCTCATATTTTGTCCTCATATCCCATACTCATATCCAGTCCTCATATCCCATCCTCATATCCAGTCCTCATATCCCAACCTCATATCTCGTTCCCATATCCCGACCTCATATCCTGTCCTAATATCCTGTCCTCATATCCCGACTTCATATCTCTACCTCATATCCTGTTCTCATATTTTGTCCTCATATCCCGACCTCATATCCCGTCCTCATATCCTATCCTCATTTACCAACCTCATATCTCTTCTCATATTCTGTTCTCATAGTTTGTCCTCATATCCTGTCCTCATATCTTGAACTCATATCTCTACCTCAGATCCTGTTCTCATATCCAGTCCTCATATCCTGCGATTATATTCCAAGCTCATATCTCATCCTCCTATCCCGACCTCATATCCTGCCCTCATATCTCATCCTCATATCCCGTCCTCAGGTGGGGCTGAGTTGTTATGAAGAGATTGTAGGCCAAAAATAGGAGGAGGAATGGTTTTGTACAAGTGGGCATAACTTGCATAACTTGCAAGAGCTTGAAGTAAGGTCCTGGAAGTCCTATATACTTGCATAGAACTTAAGATAAAAAAAACATCTTACACGTAAGGGGGTAGGTTAGGGTTAATTTAACTATTATATATTTTTATTTGACATAAAAGTAACATGTGACTAAGTTTCATCATAATATCTGCAGCCATTTGGAAGTTATGCTCAAAACATACATTTCCCATAGACTTGCACGGGACTTTAAACAAAAACCTCGCAAATGGGGGTGGGTAAGGGTTAATTTACCTATCCTATGTTTGTAGTTGACATATAATACTAGTAACAGCAGGAATATTAGGTATATACACCAAGAGATACAAGTATAATATGGTATCACAGCTCTCAAGAGACCCTGGTTTTAGATAGTTATAAAAACATACTTTTATTGATATGAATTAAAATGATAGATTCCACACGTGAAAAAGATGTATAATAATAATAAACCCTTGACACCTATCCTGAATACCTATATACCTATAAGAGAGCAATGCATATCTAACATCAAGGGAGTGAGTAAGACCAAGAGTAGGTACTTGTTCCCATAGGTACAAAGGGGGTTGCTCAGGATCTCTCACATCCAGCAACAAACACCCCTTTTGGTAAACAATGCCACCAAGTAAAAAGAAGGAAAGATCTTTTTAGTTGAGATTTTGATGCGACTTTTGCTTTAGAGCCCTTCTCTGCAGAAATAGTATAGTGGTCTACAATAGAGCTTAAAATGCAACGGTCAGGAATTTAATCAACTCAGACTTTTATTGGAAAGTCTCAAAAAAGTCACATTAACAGAAAATACGCCGAAATGTCAGACCCTGTCAGACCCGGCGGAAATCCAATCTAAATAGTTAGTAGGAAGCCTTTTTTTTACCTATTCTTTTGGATGTACAAGGCGACACAGTGCAGTTTATGTTTCAAATGACATTTTAGCGTTAATCCGAAGGGTAATCTAATCTAATAATATATAAAATTCTAAAATAATACAATTTAATCCCAATGATCCCTATTTGTTAAAATTTTTTGGTCATTTTTGTTATCCTTGTAGATGTCTGATGAAAATTTTTTGTTTTGGTTTTCTATATTTTAGTGCTCCAATTCACTTCAGATTTCTTCTTTATCTATTTAAATTTTGTTGCGACCTGCGAAAAAATGAAAAAGCAATCTGATTGTTTGCTGTGGTCAATAGTGTTGCTCGCAATGCGAATTTTATTCGCGAATATAGCACTATATATTTGCAATTACGAATATTCATTTTTTTTTTCGTTTTTTTTTTTATTATTATTTTTTTTTTCACAGTACACATCACAGTGATCATCCCTCTCTGCTTCCAGCTTGTGTGGTGTAAAGAAGGCTCTAATACTACATATACTCGCATATATGAAAATTTGCATATGTTAATTTTCGCATAAGCGAATTTTCGTTTATGCTAATTTTCACATATGCTAATTTTTGGCATATGCTAATTTTCGCTTATGCAAAAATAAAACGCGAATATTACGAATATGCAAATTTAGCGAATATATGACAAATATTCGGCCATATATTCATGAAATATCGCAAATTCGAATATGGCCTATGCCGCTCAACACTAGTGGTCAACTGCACAACTTCTTCCTCTACACATTTTGTCATCAATCTCCCCCTTTTCAATTCCATGACACTATGCTGTGCCTGACTGTGCCTAAGGCTATGTTCTCACGACGGAATGTCCACACAGAGAATCTCTAAGCGCACATTCCGTACAGTGCATGGGCTGACAGAATATTCTGGCGCTTGGTCCGCACAGGAATGCGCTGTCTCACAGACAGTTATGCATTCCATGAGGCTTCCGCACAAAGAATAACCGCGTTTATTCTGTGTGGACACGGACAAAGGAATTCCCATTCAGGAAAGATCTGGCATGAAAATTCCACCGTGTGTACTGTACGGCAGAGTCACGTTGAATTAAACATGACTCTGCTGCAGCGGAATCTCGGTGCCAATTTCCTATCCAGAAATTTATATAAAAAGCATAAGTTACTGTACTCTTGCAACTTTTTAGATAATTGTCTCAGGCTGTGCAACTTTTGTGAGACTTTTCTTGTGCGACTTTTTAGATAATTGTCTCAGGCCATGAGACTTTTCTTGTGCGACTTTTTAGATAATTGTCTCAGGCCATCAGACTTTTGCGAGACTTTTCTCGTTCGACTTTTTAGATAATTGTCTCAGGCCATGAGACTTTTCTTGTGCGACTTTTTAGATAATTGTCTCAGGCCATGAGACTTTTGTGAGACTTTTCTCGTTCAACTTTTTAGATAATTGTCTCAGGCCATGAGACTTTTCTTGTGCGACTTTTTAGATAATTGTCTCAGGCCATGAGACTTTTGTGAGACTTTTCTCGTTCGACTTTTTAGATAATTGTCTCAGGCCGTGAGACTTTTGTGAGACTTTTCTCGTTCAACTACTTAGAGACTTTTCTGGTCTAAAGTGCTGCAGAGAATAGACACTAAAGTCCATTTGCAAAATTTACTAAATGCCGTGCAACGTTTCATAAATTTATCGGAAAATAGACCCATGCTCAGATACTTTTCACGTATGTACTTTTCAAGTAGTGCGGAGAATAGACAATGGTAGTAAATCTCCCCCATTGAGTTATATATACAAGATACTGCAAAATGTTTTGATTTGCATCTGCATTATTGGACTAATATGGCTACTCAAATTTAATATACATATATATATATATATATATATACATATATATATAAAAAGCAAAATCATCGGTAGTTGCAGTATCTTGTAATACCTTTTTTATTGGACTAACAAGATTTTGTAGAGACAAGCTTTCGGGATTCCTCCCTTTATCAAGTCATAAGCATTTCTGAGCTCACAAGGAGAAAACACAGGTTCTATCTCACAAAATATGCAGGGGTTAAAACAACATTAGTGGAGAATGGACATTAAGTTGGGCCATAAATTGTATAGCAATTGTATGGCCCAACTTAATGTCCATTCTCCACTAATGTTGTTTTAACCCCTGCATATTTTGTGAGATAGAACCTGTGTTTTCTCCTTGTGAGCTCAGAAATGCTTATGACTTGATAAAGGGAGGAATCCCGAAAGCTTGTCTCTACAAAATCTTGTTAGTCCAATAAAAAAGGTATTACAAGATACTGCAACTACCGATGATTTTGCTTTTTGCATCACTGGACTAATACGGCTACTCCTAACTAATCTACATATATATATATATATACACTCCACAAACAAGTGTGAAGCATAGCCAAAGGGTCATGTTGTACTCTCCTATTAGAGCTCGGAAAGTGGTATCCTCAGATAGTAATGTGTAATGGCATAAAAAATGATTTCGTAGTATTTTTATTTATTTATTTTTTTACAAAATTTGTGTGAACCCTTTAAGTTAGCAGAATAAACTATTGAAGGTTTAAATTCCCCTAAGGTCTAGCAAAGTTTACTTTGTATACTATCTCAGAGAAGTTAGGGGTACTTTTTTTTAACCAAGGTGGAGAATGTGTAGTTTGGAACTATGAACAGGTGAAGGTAGGAACTATGCCAAGCTATTGCGCCTGTTTTAATGGGCATGGTAGCTGCCATGAGTGCCTACATGGTACATACTGTATGTCTGTCTTTTAATAACTCTAAACTATTTTTTCCTGTGTTTTAATAACCCAGATTGAACATAAACCATATAATCATGATTTTATCCAGGTGGAAACTGTCTTGCGGGGATTTTGACAGCGTAATACACTAAAATATCAGGACTAGATAATAAGATCACTGTAACTAACAGCACTTGGCTGGGGCAAAGCTTGTCATGGCAGGTAATACATGATTCTATAGATTTTATAATTCCCCTTCCCACACTGGATGCTGCATATTATTTTGATGTATAGTTCTCTGCAGCAATTTCAAAATGTGAAGCTCCTGTCTGTCCTTATATCCCATTCTGCAGATGAGCTGAGCGGCCTGTAATAATCTCAGCATTCTAAGCTTCTCTTTCTCTTCAATTTGTGCTATTCTTAAACTCAGCTCTTCAGGGGTTTCAGTCTTACAGCAACCTGAGATTCTTCGTTTATCCCTACATGGCCTCTGACATCTTCTTATTAACTTAGAATTGTTGGCATGGTGACTTTAGAAGAGACATGGTTGTACTAAGTAACCTGATTTATAGGAAAGGGAAGCCCAATATTCCCCCTGAAGCTATAGAGTTAAGGCCGATGCTTTGGGGCTGTAAATAACTTGACAGGGAATAAGAGACCCCACAATCTTACAATACGAAATAACAGAGACAAAGACTTAAATTGGAGAATTCAGGCTGAGGTGTTCATTACTGGTGACTATGAGTACGGCACAAAATAAATTAAATCATTCAAAAACCAAGTTCCCCAGCAGGAAAGGGAACAAAACCCCCTCTGCACCTGCACGCAGATGACTTGCTGTCACCCTCAGCAAGTTTCCTTCCCCTCTCCTTGTAGATTGTAGGTCCTTGTGGACAGGACTCTCTCCCCCTCTATGTCAGTCGGCAAGTTTATCTGTGTAATGCTCCCATGTTAGTGTTAAATACTCAGTGGCATACCAAGGGGAGGGGGCGGCCCGCCCCCGGTGCAACTCACAAGGGGGGTGCCATGACGGAGTCACCCCCCCCCCCCAATCCAGTGGCGTAGCGGCTGGGGTGCGGACCGAACCGGGCGACACCAGCCTGATGGGGTGACACCATGCCATTCAGTGACCGGGGTGCCCCCCTCGTCTTCAGCTGCGCTCGCTCCCGTCCGTTAGCACCCCATTACCTCACTCCGCCGACCCCCGTTTGCAGCTGCGCTGGCGGCCGGCCCAGGTCTGATGAGGGACGTCCTGCATGTGACGTCCCTCCGCAGACCCGCGCAGGAGGACGTCAGTGATGTCACTGGTCAGGCCGCCACCGGAGGGAAGAAACGCTGCCAGGTAAGTGTGTCTGTGTCTGTCTATGTGTGTGTGTGTGTGTCTGTCTATGTGTGTGTCTGTTTATGTGTGTGTGTCTGTCTATGTGTATGTGTCTGTCTATGTGTGTGTCTGTCTATGTGTGTGTCTGTCTGCGTGTGTGTGTCTGTCTATGTGTGTGTGTGTCTGTCTATGTGTGTGTGTGTCTGTGTGTGTGTCTGTCTGTGTGTGTCTGTGTCTGTCTATGTATGTGTGTGTGTGCTTGTGGGGGGGGGGAACGACTATGCTTCCTAATATGGGAACACTGCGCTTCCCTAATAATGTGGGGATTCTATGCTACCTAATGTGGGGAAACTTTGCTTTCTAATGTGGGGAGTCTATGCTACATAATGTGGAAAACTATGCTACCTAATGTGGGGAATCTATTCTATCTAATGTGGGGAAACTGCGCTTCCTAATGTGGAGAATCTATGCTACCTAATGTGGAGAATCTATGCTTCCTAATGTGGGGAATCTATGCTACCTAATGTGGGGAATCTCTGCTTCCTAATGTGGGGAATCTATGCTACCTAATGTGGGGAATCTATGCTACGTAATGTGCGGAATCTACGCTTCCTAATGTAGAATACTAAGCTACCTAATGTGGGGAATCTATGCTACCTAATGTGGGGAATATATGCTACCTAATGTGGGGAAACTGTGCTTCCTAATGTGGAAAATCTATGCTACCTAATGTGGAAAACTATGCTACCTAATGTGGAGAATCTAATGTGGTGTAATTAAGGTGGGGGTGTAATTAGGGGAGGGAGCGGGGTGTAATTAAGGGGGGGGGGTGTAATTAAGGACGGGTGTGGGTGTGGGGGGTGCCAAACAAAGGGTCCGCCCCAGGTGCCAAATTCTCTAGGTACGCCCCTGCATATACTGTTACCTTTATCATAAGCAAAGTGCCCTGGAACCAAGCACGCTATATATATATAGATGCAAATCATAAAATGTTGCAGTATCTTGTAATACCTTTTTTATTGAACTAACAGAATTTTGTAGAGAAGCTTTCAGGATTCCTCCCTTTATCAAGTCCAAAGCAAATCTAAGCTCACAAGCAGAAGACACAGGTTACATCTCATTATTAATAATAACATGCCATGTGTGATGATGACTTTTTAATGGCCCTTTTACACGGGGCGATCGTTGTCTAAACAGGCCAATATCATCCTGTGTAATAGGGCCAGGGATCGGTTGATTGTGTGGCCCTCCCCGCAGGAAGCTGAAGCCTAGTGACAGGCTCTGTAATAGGTCCATGCTGTCTATTAGGGGCCTTATTTGCTTTTCTATAGTGCTGCGGGCATGCAAAACTGTCAATTACCGTCCTGAGAAAGAACTATGGATCAGCCACATATCTTATCTCTTATCAGCCCCGATCATATATCACTTTCCTGGGTGTCCTCCAGAAAGCTGGCAAGTCTTAACCATTCATTTTTTTTAATTCGACTGAGATTGCATCTTCATATATTTGTAAGGTTGACCCCTCTGTCATCTGGAAATAAATAAAGGCTGAAGTCCTAAATGTAGTACACACACTGCAAATGAAGAGGCATAAATCACACCCCAACACCTGACTAAAGCTTATTCACTACTATATTCAGGTGTTGGGTGTGTTTTAACTGATTTTATATACTTGTCTGGTCTTCTTTTCCTTATATTTGTAGAATAAAAAGGGGTCTACATATTTTTACAGTTGTGCACTTTTTTCTTCATGTCTCTTTCTTTTGGATAAAGGGTACAATTCTAGTTTAATTTCAGTCTTGAGCAGAAGAATGGGATGTTATCCGCATTGTATCAATATAAAGAAGAAAAGGCGTATACGGACCAATTATATTTCAACCAACTTTATTGTACATACTGTAACTGCAAAATGAACATACATTTAAAAACCGGTAAAAGCATAGTAATGTGTAAATCTACATTCAGAGATAGAAGTGCACCATGCAGTTCTATCTCGGAATGTATGTTTACACATTACTATGCTTTTACCGGTTTTTAAATGTATGTTCATTTTGCAGTTACAGTATGTACAATAAAGTTGGTTGAAATATAATTGGTCCGTATACGCCTTTTCTTCTTTGTATTATATAATCTTCAGCGTAGGATTGTATTTATGATTAGGCACATTCTTGTGTATATAAATATGGCATTGTATCCAACTTTAGGTCAGTTCCAGACTAGTGGAATATGAAAACATGTTTATGTCCACAATACAGGTTAAATTCCAGGCATGATCACAGGTCTATAACCCCAAACTGAAAGCATCATACATCACTATGATACTTTCAGTTCAGATCAATAGACCTGCGTTCAGATCAATAGACTTGCACCCACAATAAGGACGTACAAATACATATATATTATGTTTGTCTTAAATTGTCCTTTGTCAGACTTCATAAACCTCATTTGGAATATTTGTGCCCAATATTGATAAAGAGAATCAATGAGGGATTTTAAAGATACCTTTAAATATGTTAAAGTTTTACATAAAGTGCAAAGTAGGCAGTTCTTAAAGGGGGTTGATTTCTGAGCAAGGAGAACTTTTTGAAAAGGGTTGTTGTAAATAGACAAGACGTAGAACCAGCTGTGGTCACCAGGTGGTGCAGTTTACAGGCCTTCCAAACCCTTAAATAATTACAGTATGATGTAATTTGTATATTACAAGGGACAGTAATCAAATATAGTCACATAATAATCATCATAGGGGAAAGTTAACTCACCAATCCAAATCAAAAGAAAAAAGTAGGCTGACATGTTGCAACAGGTGCAAGGGGATTAACTGTATGTAACCACAGATGCAGGTTGCTTAAAGGGGTACTCCGGTGAAAAACTTTTTTTTTTTTTTTAACCCCTTAAGGACTCAGGGTTTTTCCATTTTTGCACTTTCGTTTTTTCCTCCTTACCTTTTAAAAATCATAACCCTTTCAATTTTCCACCTAAAAATCCATATTATGGCTTATTTTTTGCGTCGCCAATTCTACTTTGCAGTGACATTAGTCATTTTACCTAAAAATGCACAGCGAAACGGAAAAAAAATCATTGTGCGACAAAATCGAAAAAAAACGCCATTTTGTAACTTTTGGGGGCTTCCGTTTCTACGCAGTGCATATTTTGGTAAAATTACACCTTACCATTATTCTGTAGGTCCATACGGTTAAAATGATACCCTACTTATATAGGTTTGATTTTGTCGCACTTCTGGAAAAAATCATAACTACATGCAGGAAAATTTATACGTTTAACAATGTCATCTTCTGACCCCTATAACTTTTTTATTTTTCCATGTACAGGGCGGTATGAGGACTCATTCTTTGCGCCGTGATCTGAAGTTTTTATCGGTATGATTTTTGTTTTGATCGGACTTTTTGATCACTTTTTATTCATTTTTTTAATGGTATAAAAAGTGACCAAAATACGCTTTTTTGGACTTTGGAATTTTTTTGCGCGTACGCCATTGACCGTGCGGTTTATTTAATGATATATTTTTATAGTTCGGACATTTACGCACGCGGCAATACCACATATGTTTATTATTTTTTTTTTTTACACTGTTTTATTTTTTTTATGGGAAAAGGGGGGTGATTCAAACTTTTATTAGGGAAGGGGTTAAATGACCTTTATTAACACTTTAAAAAAAAAAAATTTTGCAGTGTTATAGGTCCCATAGGGACCTATAACACTGCACACACTGATCTCTCATCCTGATCACAGGAGTGTATTAACACGCCTGTGATCAGCATTATCGGCGCTTGACTGCTCCTGCCTGGATCTCAGGCACGGAGCAGTCATTCGTCGATCGGACACCGAGGTGTCCGGTCAGCTGTTCGGGACGCCGCGATTTCACCGCGGCGGTCCCGAACAGCCCGACTGAGCAGCCGGGTCACTTTCAGTTTCACTTTAGAAGCGGCGGTCAGCTTTGACCGCCGCTTCTAAAGGGTTAATACCGCACATCGCTGCGATCGGATATGTGTGGTATTAGCCACGGGTCCCGGCCGTTGATGAGCGCCGGGACGACGCGATATGATGCAGGATCGCGGCGCGATCCCGCTTCATATCGCGGGAGCCGGCGCAGGACGTAAATATACGTCCTGCGTCGTTAAGGGGTTAAGGACCGAGCCCTTTTTCACCTTAAGGACCGGTCACTTTAAACATTAATAACTCTGGGATGCTTTTAGTTATCATTCTGATTCCGAGATTGTTTTTTCGTGACATATTCTACTTTAACTTAGTGGTAAAATTTTATGGTAACTTGCATCCTTTCTTGGTGAAAAATCCCCAAATTTGATGAAAAAAAATTAATGCATTTTTCTAACTTTGAAGCTCTCTGCTTGTAAGGAAAATGGATATTCAAAATAATTTTTTTTTGGGTTCACATATACAATATGTCTACTTTATGTTTGCATCATAAAATTTATGAGTTTTTACTTTTGGAAGACACCAGAGGGCTTCAAAGTTCAGCAGCAATTTTCCAATTTTTTGCAAAATTTTCAATTTTCATGGACCAGTTCAGGTTTGAAGTGGATTTGAAGGGTCTTCATATTAGAAATACCCCATAAAAGACCCCATTATAAAAACTACACCCCCCAAAGTATTCAAAATGACATTCAGTAAGTGTATTAACCTTTTAGGTGTTTCACAGGAATAGCAGCAAAGTGAAGGAGAAAATTCAAAATCTTCATTTTTTACACTCGCATGTTCTTGTAGACCCAATTTTTGAATTTTTGCAAGGGGTAAAAAGGAGAAAATTTTTACTTGTATTTGAAACCCAATTTCTCTCGAGTAAGCGCATACCTCATAAGTCTATGTTAATTGTTCGGCGGGCGCAGTAGAGGGCTCAGAAGGGAAGGAGCGACAAATGGTTTTTGGGGGGCATGTCCCTTTTAGGAAGCCCCTATGGTGCCAGGACAGCAAAAAAAAACACATGGCATACCATTTTGGAAACTAGACCCCTCAGGGAACGTAACAAGGGGTAAAGTGTACCTTAATACCCCACAGGTGTTTCACGACTTTTGCATATGTAAAATAATTTTTTTTTACCTAAAATGCTTGGTTTCCCAAAAATTTTACATTTTTAAAAAGGGTAATAGCAGAAAACACCCCCCCAAAATTTAAAGCCCAATTTCTCCCGATTCAGAAAACACCCCATATGGGGGTGAAAAGTGCTCTGCTGGCGCACTACAGGTCTCAGAAGAGAAGGAGTCACATTTGGCTTTTTGAAAGCAAATTTTGCTCTGGGGGCATGCCGCATTTAGGAAGCCCCTATGGTGCCAGAACAGCAAAAAAAAACACATGGCATACCATTTTGGAAACTAGACCCCTCGGGGAACGTAACAAGGGGTAAAGTGAACCTTAATACCCTACAGGTGTTTCACGACTTTTGCATATGTGAAAACATTTTTTTTTTTTTTTTTACCTAATATGCTTGGTTTCCCAAAATTTTTACATTTTTAAAAAGGGTAATAGCAGAAAATACCCCCAAAATTTGAAGCCCAATTTCTCCCGATTCAGAAAACACCCCATATGGGGGTGAAAAGTGCTCTGCTGGCGCACTACAGGTCTCTGAAGAGAAGGAGTCACATTTGGCTTTTTTAAAGCAAATTTTGCTCTGGGGGCATGCCGCATTTAGGAAGCCCCTATGGTGCCAGAACAGCAAAAAAAAAAAACACATGGCATACCATTTTGGAAACTAGACCCCTCGGGGAACGTAACAAGGGGTAAAGTTAACCTTAATACCCTACAGGTGTTTCACGACTTTTGCATATGTGAATTTTTTTTTTTTTTACCTAAAATGCTTGGTTTCCCAAAATTTTTACATTTTTAAAAAGGGTAATAGCAGAAAACACCCCCCAAAATTTAAAGCCCAATTTCTCCCGATTCAGAAAACACCCCATATGGGGGTGAAAAGTGCTCTGCTGGTGCACTACAGGTCTCAGAAGAGAAGGAGTCACATTTGGCTTTTTGAAAGCAAATTTTGCTCTGGGGGCATGCCGCTTTTAGCAAGCCCCTATGGTGCCAGAACAGCAAAAAAAAAAACACATGGCATACCATTTTGGAAACTAGACCCCTCGGGGAACGTAACAAGGGGTAAAGTGAACCTTAATACCCTACAGGTGTTTCACGACTTTTGCATATGTGAAAAAAAATTTTTTCTTTTACCTAAAATGCTTGGTTTCCCAAAATTTTTACATTTTTAAAAAGGGTAATAGCAGAAAACACCCCCCAAAATTTGAAGCCCAAATTCTTCCGATTCAGAAAACACCCCATATGGGGGTGAAAAGTGCTCTGCTGGCGCACTACAGGTCTCAGAAGAGAAGGAGTCACATTTGGCTTTTTGAAAGCAAATTTTGCTCTGGGGGCATGCCGCATTTAGGAAGCTCCTATGGTGCCAGAACAGCAAAAAAACAAACACATGGCATACCATTTTGGAAACTAGACCCCTCGGGGAACGTAACAAGGGGTAAAGTGAACCTTAATACCCTACAGGTGTTTCACGACTTTTGCATATGTGAAAAAAAATTTTTTTTTTTTACCTAAAATGCTTGGTTTCCCAAAATTTTTACATTTTTAAAAAGGGTAATAGCAGAAAACACCCCCCAAAATTTGAAGCCCAATTTCTTCCGATTCAGAAAACACCCCATATGGGGGTGAAAAGTGCTCTGCTGGCGCACTACAGGTCTCAGAAGAGGAGTCACATTTGGCTTTTTGAAAGCAAATTTTGCTCTGGGGGCATGCCGCATTTAGGAAGCCCCTATGGTGCCAGGACAGCAAAAAAAAAAACAAAAAAAAACACATGGCATACCATTTTGGAAACTAGACCCCTCGGGGAACGTAACAAGGGGTAAAGTGAACCTTAATACCTAAAATGCTTGTTTTCCCAAAAATTTTACATTTTTAAAAAGGGTAATAGAAGAAAATACCCCACAAAATTTGAAGCCCAATTTCTCCCGAGTATGGCGATACCCCATATGTGGCCCTAAACTATTGCCTTGAAATACGACAGGGCTCCAAAGTGAGAGCGCCATGCGCATTTGAGGCCTAAATTAGGGACTTGCATAGGGGTGGACATAGGGGTATTCAACGCCAGTGATTCCCAAACAGGGGGCCTCCAGCTGTTGTAAAACAGTGGCTATCAGTGGCTATCTGGCAATACTGGGAGTAGTTGTTTTGCAACAGCTGGAGGCTCCGTTCTGGAAACAGTGGCGTACCAGACGTTTTTCATTTTTATTGGGGAGGGGGGCTGTGTAGGGGTATGTGTATATGTAGTGTTTTTTACTTTTTATTTTATTTTTTGTTAGTGTAGTGTAGTGTTTTTAGGGTACAGTCACACGGGCGGGGGTTCACAGTAGTTTCTCGCTGGCAGCTTGAGCTGCAGCAGAAAATTTGCCGCAGCTCAAACTTGCAGCCGGATACTTACTGTAATCCTCCGCCCATGTGAGTGTACCCTGCACGTTCACATTGGGGGGGGGGGACATCCAGCTGTTGCAAAACTACAACTCCCAGCATGTACGGTCTATCAGTGCATGCTGGGAGTTGTAGTTTTGCAACCGCTGGAGGCTCCGTTTTGGAAACAGTGGCGTACCAGACGTTTTTTCATTTTTATTGGGGAGGGGAGGGGGGCTGTGTAGGGGTATGTGTATATGTAGTGTTTTTTACTTTTTATTTTATTTTGTGTTAGTGTAGTGTAGTGTTTTTAGGGTACAGTCACATGGGCGGGGCGTTCACAGTAGTTTCTCGCTGGCAGTTTGGGCAGCGGCAGAAAATTTGCCGCAGCTCAAACTTGCACCCGGGGGGGGGGGGGGGGGGAAGAAACATCCAGCTGTTGCAAAACTACAACTCCCAGTATGTACGGTCTATCAGTGCATGCTGGGAGTTGTAGTTTTGCAACAGCTGGAGACACACAGGTTGTGAAACACCGAGTTTGGTAACAAACTCAGCGTTTTGCAACCAGTGTGCCTTCAGCTGTTGCAAAAGCAACAACCCCCAGCATGTACAGACAGCGGAAGGGCATGCTGGGTCTTGTAGTTATGCAACAGCCGGAGGCATACTACATTGGCTGGGGATGCTGGGGATTGTAGTTATGCAACAGCTGGAGACACACTGGTTTGCTACTTAACTCAGTGTGCCTTCAGCTGTTGCAAAACTACAACTCTCAGCGGGATCAGCCGCGCATGACACGGGCATCGCTCCGATGCCCGCGGTTATGTACAGGGCGTAAATGTACGTCCTGGTGCATTAAGTACCACCGCACCAGGACGTACATTTACGTCCTGCATCCTTAAGGGGTTAAAGGGGTATTCCAGGCAAAAACTTTTTTATATATATCGACTGGCTCCAGAAAGTTAAACAGATTTGTGAATTATTTCTATTAATAAATTTTAATCCTTTCAGTACTTATGAGCTTCTGAAGTTAAGGTTGTTCTTTTCTGTCTACGTGCTCTCTGAAGACACCTATCTCGGGAAATGCCCAGTTTAGAAGAGGTTTGCTATGGGGATTTGCTTCTAAACTGGGCGTTTCCCGAGACAGGTGTCATCAGAGAGGACTTAGACAGAAAAGAACAACCTTAACTTCAGAAGCTCATAAGTACTGAAAGGATTAAGATTTTTTAATAGAAGTAATTTACAAATCTGTTTAACTTTCTGGAGCCAGTTGATATATATATATAAAAAAAGTTTTTGCCTGGAATACCCCTTTAACCCCTTAAGGACTCAGCCCATTTTGGCCTTAAGGACTCAGACAATTTAATTTTTACGTTTTCATTTTTTCCTCCTCGCCTTCTAAAAATCATAACTCTTTTATATTTTCATCCACAGACTAGTATGAGGGCTTGTTTTTTGCGCGACCAGTTGTCCTTTGTAATGACATAACTCATTATATCATAAAATGTATGGCGCAACCAAAAAACACTATTTTTGTGGGGAAATTAAAACGAAAAACGCAATTTTGCTAATTTTGGAAGGTTTTGTTTTCACGCCGTACAATTTATGGTAAAAGTGACATGTGTTCTTTATTCTGAGGGTCAATACGATTAAAATGATACCCATTATTATATACTTTTATATTATTGTTGCGCTTAAAAAAAATCACAAACTTTTTAACCAAATTAGTACTTTTATAATCCCTTTATTTTGATGACCTCTAACTTTTTTATCTTTCCGTATATGTGGCGGTATGGGGGCTCACTTTTTGCGCCATGATCTGTACTTTTTTTTGATACCACATTTGCATATAAAAAACTTTTAATACATTTTTTATAATTTTTTTTTTAATAAAATGTATTAAAAAAGTAGGAATTTTGGACTTTTTTTTATTTTTTTTCGTTCACGCCGTTCACCGTACGGGATCATTAACATTTTATTTTAATAGTTCGGACATTTACGCACGCGGCGATACCAAATATGTCTATAAAAAATGTTTTTTACGCTTTTTGGGGGTAAAATAGGAAAAAACGGACGTTTTACTTTTTTATTGGGGGAGGGGATTTTTCACTTTTTTTTTACTTTTACTTTTACATTTTTTTACATTTTTTTTTACACTTGAATAGTCCCCATAGGGGACTATTCATAGCAATACCATGATTGCTAATACTGATCTGTTCTATGTATAGGACATAGAACAGATCAGTATTTTCGGTCATCTCCTGCTCTGGTCTGCTCGATCACAGACCAGAGCAGGAGATGCCGGGAGCCGCACGGAGGAAGGTGAGGGGACCTCCGTGCGGCGTTATGAATGATCGGATCCCCGCAGCAGCGCTGCGGGCGATCCGATCGTTCATTTAAATCGCGAACCGCCGCAGATGCCGGGATCTGTATTGATCCCGGCACCTGAGGGGTTAATGGCGGACGCCCGCGAGATCGCGGGCGTCGGCCATTGCCGGCGGGTCCCTGGCTGCGATTAGCAGCCGGGATCAGCCGCGCATGACACGGGCATCGCTCCGATGCCCGCGGTTATGCTTAGGACGTAAATGTACGTCCTGGTGCGTTAAGTACCACCTCACCAGGACGTACATTTACGTCCTGCGTCCTTAAGGGGTTAAGGACCAGAGCATTTTTTGCACATCTGACCACTGTCAATTTACGCATTAATAACTCTGGGATGCTTTCACTTATTAATTTGATTCCGAGATGGTTTTTTCATGACATATTCTACTTTAACATAGTGATACATTTTTGTTGATACTTGCATCATTTCTTGTTGAAAAATTCCAAACTTCATGAAAAATTTGAAAATGTAGCATTTTTCTAACCTTTCTGCTTGTTAGGAAAATAGACATAACCAAATAAATTATATATTGATTCACATATACAATATGTCTATTTTATGTTTGCATCATAAAGTTGACATATTTTTACTTTTAGAAGACATCAGAGGACTTCAGAGGCAGGGGTCCTGCTGAGGAACACACAGCCCGAGCTGTGAGTGGCCCCAAAGAGTGGTGTGGACGAGACACACAGCAGGAGATTGCAAACGCTGTGTGTGAACAGTGAGTAGAAGCTTGAAGGAGGCATAAGTTTAACTGTCTGAGAGAAGCTCACCAGTTGTTAGTCAGGGCCTGCTGATTTGTTTAGTTAATGACTAGACGGTCAAGGGTTTTGTTTGTTCCTGTTTTATGTTTTATTTATCCTGCAACTTGTCTAATAAAGCTGGCGAGGTGCCAGACTTGCATAAAGAACTGTTGTTTGCCAGTTTATTGAGAGCAAACGTGTGTCGTGGCGGTGTCAAGGATGATCCCAGAGCTATCCCCAGGGAGGAATCCTTACAGGTGGCATAACAGCAAAAAAATAAAAATAAATAAATAAATAAATAAACACACATGACATACTATTTTGGAAACTACACCCCTCATGGCACATAACAAAGGGTACAGTGAGCCTTTATACCCCACAGGTGTTTGATGACTTTTCAGTAAAGTCGGATGTGTAAATGAAATTTTTTGTAGATGTAAAGTGCTCTGCGGGCAAACTACAACGCTCAGAGAAGGAGCACCATTGGGCTTTTGGAGAGAGAATTTGTTTGGAATGGAAGTCGGTCCACTGTTCTGGCACCATGGGGGCTTTGTAAACACACATGGCCTTCAATTCCAGACACATTCTCTCTCCAAAAGCCCAATGGTGTTCCTTCTCTTCTGAGCACTTTACGTCCACACATGGGGTATTTATATTCTCAGAAGAAATGGTGTTACTAATGTTGGAGGGCTTTTTTCCTATTACCCCTTGTGAAAATAAAAATTTGGGATAACACCAGCATTTTAGTGAAAAAATAAAAAAAAATTATTTTCACATCCAACTTTAATGACAATTCTTCAAACACCTGTCCAGTGTTAAGGCTCACTATACCCCCTTGTTACATTCCATGAGGGGTGTAGTTTTCAAAATGGGGGTCACATGTGTTTTTTTTTTTTGCGTTTATATCGGAACCGCTGTAACGATCAGCCACCCCTGTGAAAATCACCTCAAATGTACATGGCGCTCTCACTACTTAGCCTTGTTGTGTGCCCGCAGAGCATTTGGGGTATTTCCGTACTCAGGAGAAATTGCATTACAAATTTTGGGGGTAGACCCCAACTTTACCTTTTCATAAGGGGTGAAAGAAGAAAAAGCCCAGCAAAATTTGTTAGCCAATTTCTCCCTAGTACGGAAATATTCCATATGTGACTCTAAACTGTTGCCTTGAAATACGACAGGGCTCCAAAGTGAGAGAGCGCCATATGCATTTGAGGCCTAAATTAGGGATTTGCATAGGGACGGACCCAAACAGGGTGCCTCCAGCTGTTGCAAAACTCCCAGCATGCCTGGACAGTCAATGGCTCTCTGGCAATCCTGGGAGTTGTTGTTTTGCAACAGCTGGAGGCTCCATTTTGGAAACAATGCCGTACGAGCCGTTTTTCATTTTTATTGGGGGGGTTGTATCTGTGTAGGGGTATATGTATATGTAGTGTTTTAGGTTTTATTTTGAATAGGTGTAGTATAGTTAGAGTACATTCACACGGGCGGGGATTTACAGTGAGTTTCCCGCTGGTAGTTTAAGCTGCAGCGGAAAATTTGCTGCATCTCAAACTTGCAGCGAGAAACTCACTGTAAACCCCTGCCCATGTGAATGTACCCTGTACATTCACATGGGGGTGGGGCAAACCTCAAGCTGTTGCAAAACTACAACTCCCAGCATGCCCTCTGTCTGTCCATGCATTCTGGGGGTTGTAGTTATGCAACAGCTGGAGGCACACTGGTTCCCAAACACTGAGAGTTTGTTGCTTAACTCAGTGTTTTGCAACCAGTGTGCCTTCAGCTCTTGCAAAAGCTACAACTCTCAGCATGCACTGACAGCCGAAGGGCATGCTGGGACTTGTAGTTATGCCACAGCTGGAGGCATACTACTAACACTACCAGCATGTCCTTTGGCTGCCCATGCATGCTGGGGATTGTAGTTATGCAACAGCTGGAGGCGAACTGGTTGCAAAACACTGAGAGTTTGTTACTTAAAGGGGTAGTCCAGTGCTGAAAAACTTATCCCCTATTCTAAGAATAGGGAATAAGTTTCAGATCGCGGGGGGTCCAACCGCTGGGGCCCCCAGCGATCTCCTGTACGGGGGCCCCGGAGCCGGAGATTGCCGAAGGCAGCGCTCCGACTCTGCTATAGAGTTGTATTGAGGGGGCGTGTCAGCCGCCGCTTCGTGCGGTGGTCAACACTCCCCCTTCCCGCGGGCTGCCGGGGCCCTGTACAGGAGATTGCGAGGGGGAACCAGCGGTCGGACCCCCCCTTAGGATAGGGGATACGTTTTTCATCACTGGATATCTCCTTTAACTCAGTGTTTCACAACCAGTGTGCCTCCAGCTGTTGCAAAACTACAACTCCCAACATATACGGTCTATCAGTGCATGTTGGAAGTTGTAGTTTGCAACAGCTGGAGGCACACAGGTTGCGAAACACTGAGTTAGGTAACATACTCAGTGTTTCGCAACCAGTGTGCCTTCAGCTGTTGCAAAACTACAACTCTCATTATGCACTTGCAGCCGAAGGGCATGCTGGGATTTGTAGTTATGCAACAGCTGGAGGCTCATTACTGCAACTCCCAGCATGCCCTATGGTAGTTTGTGCATGCTGGAGGTTGTAGTTATGCAATTGCTGTAGGCATACTTTTTCATAGAAAAATTGTGACTCCAGCTGTTGCATAACTGCAACCCCCAGCATGCAAAAACTACCAAAGGGCATGCTGGGAGTTGTAGTAGTGCCTTCAGCTGTTGCATAACAACAACTCCCAGCATGCCCTTTTGTGCATGCTGGGAGTTGTTGCTAAGCAACAGCAGGAGGCCAGCCTTAACTCCTGCTGCTGCTCTGCCTGGATCCTGCCTACCACTGCCACCGCTGTTTCCGCTCCAGGGGCCCCGATCCCTCCGCCAATGCAAGGGATCAGGGGCCCCCACTCCAGGTACATACTCCCGGCACCTGCTCTCGCCCTCCGGAGTAGGGGCGGAGCTGGTGCCGTTAGGGACACCCCCACAGCAGGAGTCTTGATTACCGGCCGATGAATCCGGACAATCGTGAGGTGTCACCAGTGCCACCTCACTCCTGCTGCTATAGGGTGATTGCCCTTTTTTCCGGGTCTCCGGGGACCCAATTGACCCGGAATCGCCGCAAAACACTGATCTGAATTGATCTGCGATTTGTGGCGATTGCCGACATGGGGGGGGGGTCCCCCCCATGTCGGCAATCGCCACAAATCGCAGATCAATTCAGATCACCCCAGGGGTGTGCACGGGGTGCCTGCTGAATGATTTCAGAAGGTATTCCCACAGGCGTACATGTACGCCTTTGGTCCTTAAGTACCAGAACGTCAGGGCATACCCGTACACCTGTGGTGGTCCTTAGGGGGTTAAAACAAAATAAAAAAATATTAACATATTCACTGTAAGAATGTACATGGAGTTATCAAGCACAGGGAACTGCAACAAAGACCTATTTGAATGCTAAACTTACCAGTTATGTGCATGAATCTGCTTCTCCAGGTTACTACTTTGAGTCTGTGTAGCAATGGTCCTTCCTTTATCTTACTCTATATGTTCTTACTAGGGATCGACCGATTATCGGTATGGCCGATATTATCGGCCGATAATCCCGATTTTGGGCATTATCGGTATCGGCAATTACCTTGCCGATAAGCCGATAATAACCCGCCCCCCGCACCGCCCCCACCGCACCGCGAACGCCCCCCCCCCCCCCGACCCACCGCACCGCGTCGCACCCCCCACCGCCCCTATTGCCTCCCCCATCCCGGGTTTTATAATTACCTGTTCCCGGAGCCCACGCTACTTCTTGCTCCTGCTGCGTCCTGCGTCCTGCGTCCTGAGTGAGTGCGCAACGTGACGTCACTGTCAGTGCGCACAGTGACAGTTCAGGAGGACGCCACCGGAGCCAGATGTGGAGTGGACCCCGGGAACAGGTAATTATAAAACCGGGGATGGGGGAGGCAATGGGGCCGGTGCGGTGCGGGGGTCGGTCGCGGTGTGGTGGGTCGGGGGGGGGTGGGGTGGTCACGGGTGCGGTGCGGCGGCGGTCGCGGGTGCAGCGCGGCGGGGGAGCAGTGGTAGTGATAGGTCTCAGGACCCCCGGACAGGCAGGGGGAGAGAAGCGGGTGGTGGCGGCGGCGGCCTATGGCACCGCAAAAGCCACTGCAGTGCATTGATTTAAAGCGCCCACTTTAAATCAATGATTTGCAGGGGGGATAAATAGCCGATAACTTATACCGGAATATCTGTATAAGTTATCGGCTATCGGCCCTAACCTCCACTGATTATCGGTATCGGCCCTAAAAAACCAATATCGGTGGATCCCTAGTTCTTACTCTTTATAGCAGTGTTTCCAAACCAGTCTGCCTCCAGCTGTTGCAAAATTACAACTCCCAGCATGTCTAGACAGCCAAATGCTGTCCGGGCATGCTGGGAGTTGTAGTTTGGCAAAACTGGAGGCACAGTGGTTGGGAAACACTGTTTTGCAGGGAACTACAACAAAGATGCAGGTCCCGCTTGGATGCTGCTCCCGGCTATGGCTCTGCTACTCGCTGTGTGATGAAGAATGAGCAGGAACAGCCGTGCACAGCTATGTGTACTCAGTGCTGCCCTCTAGTGGGAAATGATTATGACATCACAGATATGACACTATTACCTCCTGGGAGTTCCATGTGGGCAGTGCTGCACTCGGATTGGCTTAAGTTTCTATAAGATTTATCAAAATGGTACTAATCTCTGATTGGTGGAAATCCAAGTGAACTTCCCCAGTCAGCTTTGCCATTACCGTGGGGTGTTATATTTGTTTTCACCAATAAAACACTCAAAGGTTGCCCTATGAAACAAACTTGGTAAAATCAGGTGCGACCACATACATCTATAAAGGAGGACAAATGTGCTTTAAGTAACTTACCTCTCTATACTGTACTTCTTCCTATGGATTTAACCCCTTAAGGACGGAGCCCATTATAACCTTACGGACGAGAGCATTTTTTGCGCATCTGACCACTGCCACTTTAAGCATTAATAACTCTGGGATACTTTTACTTATGAATTTGATTCCAAGAATGTTTTTTCATGACATATTCTACTGTAGCATAGTGGAAATTTTGCGATACTTGCATAATTTCTTCAAATTCAAAAATTTACTGAAAAATTTGAAAATGTAGCATTTATCTAACTTTGAAACTCTCTGCTTCTAAGGAAAATAGACATGCCAAATAAATTATATATTGATTCACATATACAATATGTCTACTTTATGTTTGCATCATAACGTTGACATGTTTTTACATTTTGAAGACCTCAGAGGGCTTCACAGTTTAATAGCAATTTTCCAATTTTTACAGAAATTTTCAAAATCAGAATTTTTCAGGGACCAGTTCAGTTTGAAGTGGATTTGAGGGGCCTTCATATTAGAAATACCCGATAAATTACTCCATTATAAAAACTGCACCCCTCAAAGTATTCAAAATGACATTCAGAAAGTTTGTTAACCCTTTAGGTGTTTCACAGGAATAGCAGCAATATAAAGGAGAAAATTCAAAATCTTCATTTTTTACACTTGCATGTTCTGGTAGACCCAGTTTTTGAATTTTTACAAGGGGTAAAAGTAGAAAAAGACCCGCAAAATTTGTAACCCAATTTCTCTCGAGTAAGGAAATACTTAATATGTGTATGTAAAGTGTTCGGCGGGCGCAGTAGAGGGCTCAGAAGGGAAGGAGCGACAATGGGATTTTGGAGAGTGAGTTTTTCTGAAATGATTTTTGGCAGGCTTGTCACAGTTAGGAAGCCTCTATGGTGCCAGGAAAGCAAAAAAAAAAAAAAAACACATGGCATAATATTTTGGAAACTACACCCCTCAAGGAACACAACAAAGAGTACAGTGAGCCTTAATACCCCACAGGTGTTTGACGACTTTTCGTTAAAGTTGGATGCGTAAATTAAATTTTTTTTTACCCTAAAATGCAGTTTTCCCCAAAAATTTTACATTTTTACAAGGGGTAATAGGAGAAAATGCCCCACAAAATTAGTAACCCATCTCTTCTGAGTATGGAAATACCTCATGTGTGGACGTCAAGTGCACTGCGGCGCGCTACAATGCTCAGAAGCAAAGGAGTCACATTTGGCTTTTGGAAAGCACATTTTACTGAAATGTTTTTTGGGGGGCATGTCCCATTTAGGAAGCCCCTATGGTCCCAGGACAGAAAAAAAAAAAAGGAACCACATGGCATACTATTTTGGAAACTACACCCCCCAAGGAACATAAAAGGGGGTATAGTGAGTCTTAACACCCCAACGGTGTTTGACGACTTTTTGTTAAAGTTGGATGTGTAAATGAATTTTTTTTTCACTAAAATGTTGGTTTTCCCCAAAATTTTACATTTTTACAAGGGGTAATAGGAGAAAATACCCCCTAAAATTTGTAACCCCATCTCTTCTGAGTATGGAAATACCCCTTGTGTGGACGTCAAGTGCTCTGCTGGCGCACTACAATGCTCAGAAGAGAAGGAGTCAAATTTGGCTTTTGGAAAGCAAATTTGGCTGAAATGGTTTTAGGGGGCATGTCGCCTTTAGGAAGCCCCTATGGTGCCAGAACAGCAATAAATAAATAAATAAATACACATGGCATACTATTTTGGAAACACCCCTCAAGTAATGTAAAAAGGGGTACAGTGAGCCTTAACACCCCACAGGTGTTCGATAAATGTTCATGAAGTGGGATATGAAAAGGAAAAATTAGATTTTTTACACTAAAATGCTGGGGTTACCACAAATGTTTTATTTTGACAAGTGGTAATAGGAGAAAATGTTTGTAGATACATTTCTTTGGAGTAAAGACATACCTCATATATTCACATAAACTGCTCTGCGGGTGCACACCAGGTCTCGGAAGAGCAGGAGTGCAGTCAGGGGCCTTGAGCATTTACTGAGCTTCTATGGAGCCAGAACAGCGGGACCTCCATTCAAGCAGCATTACATGAGGTACACTGAGTTAATGAAGTGGGGTACAGTGGGCCGTAAAATGAAAAAATAGGTTATGTTCCTAGAATGATGAACCAGAGCATAGCCAAAACTAAAAAATATGCCCACCCCAAACCCTATGCTCTGAATCATCATTCTGGGAATATTATGTGTGTGGCCGTCCCTAACCTCTTGCCCCAAATGCGCACCCCGCTCAGGTGGAGAGAGAGCACTGCGCATTTGAGGCAACATAAAATAGCCCCGATGATAGTGACCCATGACCCATTTTTGGTCTTATCAGGTTTTGTTTATAAAAGTGTTTTTTGGGCAATTTAGTGGTTTATGGGCTTAAAATTTGGAATGTACTCAGGACTTAAAATGAAAAGGGAAAATTTAGTACTGCATGGAAGTGTGATACTCCCTGAAATAGTTTTTAATGCAGAGGCCCGGATGATCGGGGCAAGTTGTACATTGAGTGGTGGTGTCCTTCCATATCCCCCTCTTGTGACACACCCTGCATTGTTTCTGGGATCGTCCCTTCTTTCCAGTGTGGGGGACTTCCCCTGGAAAGTACTGGCCTGGGACGATCCTGGCACCTATATCTCCAGTTCCTTGGGAACTCCGGCCTGCTCTTTCCCGGTCGCCAAAGATCAGGACCTTTAGGACTTCTTCTTGGAACCGGAGGAATGTCCCTGTGTTTCCAGCATACTGGGACAGTACAAAAGATTTGTACATGGCCACCTGTACTAAGTAGACCGTAATTTTGTACCATACTCATGTTTTCCGCATGGCCATGTATAGCTTGAGGACTTGATCAGAGAGATCAACTCCCCCCCATATACCGATTGTAGTCCAGAATACAATCAGGCTTGAGGATCCTTGTTGTGGTACCTCGCACAGGGACAGGTGAGCTGCCGTTACCATGAATTGTGGACAGCAAAAGGACATCCCTCTTATCCTTATACCTGACCAGCAACAGGTTTTCATGTGTAAGGGCACAGGACTCACCCTTGGGCATAGGTGTCTGGATCAAATTTAGAGGTAGGCCTCTCTGGTTCTTCCACACGGTCCCACAAGTGGATGTGGATCTGGCGGCAAAGGATGTGAACAAAGGGATGCTGGTATAAAAGTTGTCCATGTACACGTGGTAACCCTTATCCAACAATGGGTGCACAAGGTCCCAAACGATTTTCCCGCTAACACCCAGAGTGGGGGGACATTCTGGGGGTTCAATACAGGAATCCTGTCCCTCATATACTCTAAACTTGCAAGTTTGTAGAGTTTCACGCCATACCGAAGGGAATGTACTGGCAGAAGATGAATGACTCATCTGCCGGGAGTTCCCTGAGGGGTACTTAGGCCTCCTAAAATTTTGCCCCAAAGTGATCTATGACCGGCCTTACTTTGTAAAGCCGGTCATAGGCGGGATCATGGGGGGACATGCCGCATTATTAGCGTAATGCAGTCATTTCCGAATGGCCTCAGACCACCTCGTGGCCATACTGTAAACCGTGCCATGGCCATACTGTAAAGTGGGGTCTGGTAGAGGACGTCCCCGCTCCAGCACTGCCTGACACTTGGCGTTGGGGGGGGGGGGGGGGGGGAAGAGTGTGTGTGCAGGGGGGCAGGGAAGTGTGTGTGCTTGGTGTATACAATACATAATTATACATAACACCATTTTAATAAAAATAATAAAACGCTGCAGCCCAAAAAAAAAAGTTTCAAAAAAAGGTGGCAAATCGCAGCACCCTGAAGCCCTAATAGGGCCTGGGTCACACTGCAAAATCTGCGGCGGACCCATGACGACCTATTAGGGGGAATTTATTTTTTTACACCCCTACCTTTCCCTAACAGAAAAACTCACCCTGACTGCAGGTGGCCTTCTCTCAGCTCTGCTCGCTGAGTGAGCTCAGTGGGTGAGCAGAGCTGAGATAAGGGGACATTAACTCCTCCTCTGCCAGCTGCTATTTGTCGGTCGATCATCCGACCAATAACAGCGCATCTGGGGGGGGGGGGGGGGGTGACTGGATCGCCACCTCCCCCCAGCAACAGTAAGTGATTGGCGGTGTATAGTACACCACTGATCCGGGTCATTGGGTCACACATGACACATATGACCGGAATCGCCACAGATCGCCGGTGTGAATTCACCGGCAATCTCTGGCGATCGCCGACATGGGGGGGTCTCAGGACCCCCCTCGGCGTTGTCATGGGATGCTTGCTGAATGATTTCAGCAGGTATCCCGGTACAGTCCCAGTCCGGTGTGCGGCGGGGACCGTAATTCCCATGGGCATACAGGTACGCCCTTGGTCCTTAAGTACCAGGACTTCAGGATCAGTGGTCCTTAAGGGGTTAATCTAAAATACCTGGGCCTATTTTTGGTCCCAGTCTGGCCCTGGCTCCAAGCATGTCCCAGCGGTCGACCTCTGCCCCCCCATCAGACACTTATCCCCTATGCTGTGAAAAGAGGATAAAATGACAAATAATATGGGTCCATTTTAAAAAAAAATGGCCCATCAGCATACATGCTGGCAATGCATAATAGATAGGGAATAAAATACGATTATTATACTGTCTCTGTAATCCAACTCTAAGTCCCAAAACGCATCATGCACTTCAAAAGACACAGCAATCCCCATTACTGTAAGAATGCCAAACTTTATTGTGCACCCACAGCAATCGCGGTGGGGGCTGAGGAGTTCAGAGCACAGGCGCCACTAGTGGCAGCCAAGTGCGCATCAGCCCTGGTTAATTCAGTGTGAACTGCAGTTAAAGTGGTACTAAGGTGGACAATTGGTGCCAGAAACTTAGACAGATTTGTAAATAACTTCTTTTTAAAAATCTTAACCCTTCCAGTACTTATCAGCTGCTTGATACTACAGAGAAAGTTGTGTAGATCTTTTCAGTCTGACCATAGTGCTCTCTGCTGACACCTCTTTTTGTGAGGTTTACTATGGAAATTTGCTTTTCCTCTGCACATTTTCCTGACTGTGCTCAGACTGAAAAGAACCATACAACTTCCTCTGCAGTATACAGCAGCTGATAAGTACTGGAAGGATTAAGATTTTTTTTATTAGAAGTAATTTACAAATCTGTTTAACTTTCTGGAGCCAGTTGATTTGAAAACATTTAAATAGACAAATTGATTCTATTTAAAAGGTGAAGTATCACACAGCATACATCCAGCATCACAGAGTGAGTATGCAGAAGATGAAAAATGACCATAGAAAAAATGTAAAAACAAATGTATTCAATGTCAATACAGTATTTATTGATGTAGTACATCTAATTCAGTGGCAAATGGTTAATAATTGAGTGGCTGTAGGTAGCCTGTCAGTCCCTCACATCTTCCATACAGTGCACAGTAAGTAATTCACAAGAAACAATATCAAAAATTGTCAAAGGTAATGAGGACTTGTCCCTGTCATCATGTCTACAAAAACAAAGAGAGTATCATCATTTATCAGTCACTACAATTTTCTGATATTTAGACACAGACACATAGAAATCGACGATCAATTCAGATCGGCGATTTGCGGCGATTCCGGGCTGATCGGGTTTCTGGTGATGGATTAAGAGGGATGATCGGTGATATCAGAGAATGATATGAGATGATGTGAGTGGTGCCCAAGCTGCAGCCATACAGATATTGCAAAACTATTACTCCAAGCATGCCCAGGCTGCCCAGGCATGCTGGGAGTTATATTTCTGTAACATCTGGTCCTTCAGATGTAACAGCACTACAACTACCAGCATGCCTGGACAAACTTAGCATGCTGGGAGTTGTAGTTTTTCAACATCTGGAAGAGCTCAGTTTCAAGACCACTATACAGTGGTTTCCAAACTGTTCTCCTCCAGTTGTTGCATAACTACAACTCCGAACATGCCCTTCAGCTGTCTGGGCTTGCTGGGAGCTGTAGTTTTGCAACAACTGGAGGCACACTGGTTGGGAAACATTCTGTTTCCTAACTCAGTGTTTCCCAAACCGTGTGCCTTCAGCTGTTGCAAAACTATAACTCCCAGCATGCACTGACAGACCATGCATGCTGGGAGTTGTAGTTCTGCAACAGCTGGAGGCACACAGGTTAAGAAACACTGAGTTAAGTAACAAACCCTCCCCCCAGCATGCACATGCCCCTCCCCCCCCATGTGAATGTACAGGGTACATTGACACGAGCGGGTATACAGTGAGTTTCTCGCTGCAAGTTTGAGATGCATCAAATTTTCCGCTGCAGCTCAAACTCCCAGCAGGAAACTCGCAGTGAACCCCCGCCTATGTGAATGTACCCTAAAAACACTAGACTACACTACACCTACACAAAATTAAGGGTAAAACACTACATATACATATACCCCTACATGCTTTTTTTTGCTGTTCTGGCACCATAGGGGCTTACTAAATGCGACATGCCCCCAAAAAACCATTTCAGCTAAATTTGCTTTCCAAAAGCCAAATGCGACTCCTTCTCTTCTGAGCATTGTAGTGGGCCCGCAGTGCACTTGACGTCCACACATGGGGTATTTCCATCCTCCAACCATTTCCAACCATTTCAGAAAAACTCACTCCCACAGAGCACTTAACATCCACATATGAGGTTTTTCCTTACTCGAGAGAAATTAGCTTACAAATTTTAGTGTGATTTCTCTCCTTTTACCCCTTGTAAAAGTTCAAAAACTGTGTCTACAAGAAAATGCAAGTGTAAAAAATGAAGATTTTGAATTTTCTCCTTCACATTGCTGCTATTCCTGTGAAACACCTAAAGGGTTAACACACTTTCTGAATGTAATTTTGAATACTTTGAGGGGTGCAGTTTTAATAATAGGGTTTATGGGGTATTTCTAACATGAAGGCCCCTCAAATCCACTTCAAAACTGAAGTGGTCCCTTTTTTGAAAATGTTGTGAAAAATTGGAAAATTGCTGCTATACTTTGAAGCCCTCTGGTGTCTTCCAAAAGTAAAAACATGTCAACTTTATGACGCAAACATAAAGTAAACATATTGTATATGTGAATCAATATATAATTTATTTGGGATGTCCATTTTCCTTATAAGCAGAGAGTTTAAAAGTAAAAAAAAAAACTGCAAAATTGTCACATTTCTCATCAAATTTTGGAATTTTTTACCAAGAAATTATGCAAGTATCGACAGAAATTTAGCACTAACATAAAGAAGAATATGTCACAAAAAACTATCTTAGAATCAGAATAAACAGTAAAAGCATTCCAGAGTTAATAAAGTGACAGTGGTCAGAATTGCAAAAAAGGGCTCAGTCCTTAAGGGGTTAAAGAACATATTCAGAATAACATGTAAGGCAGGGCTGACACCACTATTTGTGGCTCCTAGGCACAGATACCTCAGGAAAATGTCATAATGACATACTGACAAGTCCATGCTCAGACAGGCTTGAGCCCCATTCATTTCCATTACTTGAGTGTAATAAGTTAGTGAATACGTTCAGATAATTTCCTGAATGTAAACTGCTCAAAAAAAATAAAGGGAACACTTAAACAACACAATGTGCCTCCAAATCAATGACACTTCTGTGAAATCACACTGTCCACTCAGGAAGCAACACTGATTGACAATCAATTTCACATGCTGTAGTGCAAATGGAACAGACAACAGGTGGAAATTATAGGAAATTAGCAAGACACCCCCAATAAAGGAGTGGTTCTGCAGGTGGTGACCACAGACCACTACCCAGTTCCTATGCTTCCTGACTGATGTTTTGGTCACTTTTGAATGCTGGTGGTGCTTTCACTCTAGTGGTAGCATGAGACGGAGTCTACAACCCACACAAGTGGCTCAGGTAGTGCAGCTCATCCAGGATGGCACATCAATGTGAGCTGTGGCAAGAAGGTTTGCTGTGTCTGTCAGCGTAGTGTCCAGAGCATGGAGGTGCTACAAGGAGACTCCAGAGCATGGAGGTGCTACAAGGAGACAGGCCAGGACATCAGGAGACGTGGAGGAGGCCGTAGGGGGCAACAACCCAGCAGCAGGACCACTCCCTCTGCCTTTGTGCAAGGAGGAGCAGGAGGAGCACTGCCAGAGCTCTGCAAAATGACCTCCAGAATGCCACAAATGTGCATGTGTCCACTCAAAAACAGACTCCATGAGGGTGATATGAGGGTGACATCCACAGGTGGGGGTTGTGCTTACAGCCCAACACCATGCAGGACGTTTGGCATTTGCCAGAGAACACCAAGATTGGCAAATTCAATGAGGACCCTATCTTACTTGTAAACAGATTAAATCATCCTCCGCTGTCATCTCGGAGCACCGATATGCCGATCATGTAACCATTCACATGATCCGGCCTCCGCATCTCTGTTGACTCGTGTGTTAGCCCAGCAAACAATAGTCCAAAGGGGGATTAGAATAACTATGATATACATAGTTATTCAATAGGGAACACGGCAAGACGGCATTATTTCTAAGATCGCGTGCATTCGCGAATTCGCGCGTACACGTGAGTCAACAGAGATGCGGAGGCCAGATCATGTGAATGGTCACATGACCGGCATATCGGCGCTCCGAGATGACAACAGAAGATGATGTCATCCGTTTACAGGTAAGATAGGATCCTCATTGGATGATGGGTCCTTATACACAGGTGATATGTACCTAGAGATAGGTAGGCACTACACTAGAAGCCTATTGGTTACTCAGCTGTCATAGCTTGATGACGGAGAGCCCTTAGGGCATAAAAGGCCGGGGAGAACACATGGAGGCCATTTGCCCCTTTTTCCTCCTGAGGACGACGCTGATGCGCAGAAACTAGAAGAGGGCGGCAATTACTTGTATTTTTAATACAGTAATCCAGCTATTCCAGACATAATAGGGTGTCTGCAGACCCTTATAATTATTAGATAGAGGGTTCATCCCTCCATTGATTTATATTACTGGAGCTGGTTACTTTGTTTTTAAACCACTTGTCACAGTTATCTTAATATTAGGTAATAAAAGTTATGTTTTAACAATAAGAATAATTGGGGGGGGGGGGGTTATTGGGGTATTATCATTAAAGGAATCTTGTGCCCTGGTTTTTAGTAATTTATTTATGCCTCTCCGAGCACAGACACGTCAGTATGTCATTTTAACACTTTTCCAATGTATCTGTGCCTCAGAGGCACAAATTGTGATGTGAATGAGGCCTAGGACAATATGCTTGGATGTACAAACTTACTTCTTTCAAGCATCAAATTAGAATCTACACAAATGTGGCAGAGAAAACAACCCTCTCTTTGAATGTAAGATCTTTATGTACCAATGAGATTTGGACAAACTCTATATGAACAGTCTGTCCCGCCATCTCCTGTCTGCTCCTCCATCTAGTCTCGATCTGACTCCTAAGTCCTGCAACAAGGTCACAACGGTAAACCTTCTCCTTACAACTCTTAATCATCATGTCGAATGCCTTGTCTAGTGTATTCTCATTGCCCACAATCCCTCTAACTTGTAGCATTTGACTATAATTGAGAGAGTTGATCATAGCTGGTGGGTGACAACTCACACACAATCGGTGGTCTTGGTGAATAAATCTGTAGTTAATCGGTTGTTACTGACAGCAACCAACACATCAAGAAAATACACAGATTCTAAAAAATATGTAAAAGTAAATTGTATTTTCAAGTCAACAGTGTTGAGGAACTGATGAAACTCCAAAAGTTTATAGAACCTTTTTATGATATTGGAAAAAAAAAGGCAGTGCGAGTTTGTGAGATATATGTATTTTTCGTCCTATAGGATGCACTGGCGTATAAGACGCACCCAATTTTTAGGGGCAAAATCTAAAAAAATTAAGATTTTGAACCCAATAGTGGTCTTCAACCTGCGGACCTCCAGATGTTGCAAAACTACAACTCCCAGCATGCTGGGAGTTGTAGTTTTGCAACATCTGGAGGTCCGCAGATTGAAGACCACTGCATAGGAGGTAATACTCACGTGTCCCCGCCGCTCCGGACCTGTCACCGCTGCCCTGGATGTCGCTCCATCGCTGTCGCCGTGTCCCCGTCGCTCTGGAACGTCTCTGCTGCCGGCCGGGTATCCTCGCTCTCCGTTGCCGCCATCACGTTGATACGCACGCCGACGCACGTACGCGCCGACGTGACGATGAGGAAGGAGAGCGCCGGTCATACAGGGGATCCCTGAACGGAGAAGACACCGAGGAGGCAGGTAAGGTCCCTCCCGGTGTCCTGTAAGCACTAACCCGGCTATTCAGTCGGGCTGTTCGGGACCGCCGCGGTGAGATCGCGGCGGTCCCGAACAGCCCGACTGAACAGCCGGGTTAGTGTCACTTTCCCTTCAGACGCGGCGGTCAGCTTTGATCGCTGCGTCTGAAGGGTTAATACAGGGCATCACCGCGATCGGTGATGTCCTGTATTAGCCGTGGGTCCCGGCCGTTGATAGCCGCAGGGACCGCCGCGATAGGTGTGTATTCACCGTATAAGACGCACCAACTTTTTCCTCCCAGTTTTGGGGAAGAAAAAGTGCGTCTTATATGGCAAAAAATATGGTAGGTGTGATGCGATCATGTTACTGGAGCTGCTCTGACACTGTCCTTGCTGATTGGACAGTAACAGGAGGACTCAAGTTCATGCCCCCTTGACACTAGGCTGTAGGGCCCACCCATTTGTCAACTGATTCAGCAATGCACCGAAATAATGACAGTCCTACTGAAGGAATAAGGACAAAAATCTGGAATTAGACCAGGGAAGAGTGTATGTACAGTATGCTGCCAATTTGATTTATTTGGGGACATGACAAATTCTTTTTAAAGTAAAGGTTGAATAGCATAATCTTATAAGCATTATTTTGTAATAATATACACTTTGATTTAATTTAGGGATAATATATGAGCATGTACTGTAGATTTTATGTCAGCTATATAAAGTCTAGGTATATAGATTTAATCGGAATGTTTTTCACTCATTTATCAAGTGTACTATGCACACAGAAGCTAAAGCAGTCATGCATGTGTCTGATAGAGAGATGTCTAATCCTTGTAATTATAGTGAATTTGCCATCTACACCTCATGCTCTACACGTGAAACATGCCTCAGTTTAATGATGTGTGACAAGCTGTCTGTAAAACTAATGTAATGGAAATTGCATTTTCATAAAGATCCCTCTTTGAATATTTCCACTGTATAGCACAATTTTCTTTCTTTCTTTTTTTATTTTTTTTTAAACCATATTTTACTCATTTTCATTAAATAGGACTTCACATACATAAAGTTTGCATAAATAATATGAGGTTGTAGAGCTTTGGGTCTGCTGGGGGGGATCACATGCAATGCGATTCAAAGGCACTTTTGCCTTCTTCATCAGGCGTTCATGATGATGAAGGCAAGAGTGCTTTAAAAATGTGTTCCAAGTGATCCAAACAAGGATTTAGAAGAATACTGTATAGCAGGGGTTCTCTGCTAGCAGACGACAGTCAAAACACAGACTATGTCCGTCAACTGTTTGAACTGGCAAGCAGAGTTGTATTATAGGGAGCATTAGCATTTTGGTCAATAAACATCACTTCCCTTTTACCTGCTCAGTACCTTGGAGTACTGTCATTTTATTTGAATTAAATACTTGTCATATTATATGGATGGCATCCAATGCCTCCATCACCTCCAGCCTAAAGAGACATCTGCTCTTCCTGCATTCCACTGAATAAGCTGAGCGTCGGATGGAGTGGAAGAACACACTGCTCTCCACCTGGCCGCCCAGTGCTTCCCCTATGATGCAGACGGCACAATTGGTGCTGCCTCATTCTGCACTGGTCAGGCTTGAGTAGAAGAGAATATTCTCAGGAGGACATGTTCTCCAACCTGCGCCTCTCCAGTTGTTGCAAGGGGCCTATGGGGGTAGGGAGGGTTGGATCACAGTGCCAAAGTACTTAATAATAATAGGGGGTCATGGGGAAGTCGAGTGTCTCTCAGCAGGCTGTGGGTCAACCTGTGGCAGTCCCGGACAGAAACATTCTCCCTGTTGATGACGAGGCAGTTCCTGGCCAGCCATATAGCATCCTTAAAACATTTTATAATGCTCCAGGGCTCCTGGATGGCCTCCACATCCTGACCCCAGGGAACAGACCATAAAGCACCAAATAGTATGATAGGCTGTTCCTGGGTACTGAGTCTCTAAGTTCAAGTTCCAGGGCATTCAATAGACCCTGTGCAATGATGTTTCCTCCATGTTGGGGCACCGAGGACAATAGAGCCCTTTAGAGACAATCCTCTCTTTATGGCCAACCACGACAAGTCTTTATGTATAATGGTCAGCCTCACAGAAGCCAGGTTGCCACCTGATGGTCCCCCGGCAGTGAAGTTCACATTTATGGAGGGCCCTTACCTTCCTCCTGGTGTCCGATCACCGAATGACTGCTCAGTGCCTGAGATCAAGGCATGAGCAGTCAAGCGGCAGAATCATCGATCCTTGTTATCCTATGAGATAACAAAGATTAATGTAAAATATCAGTTAGTGCAGTATTATAGCCGCTAGAGGGAGCTATAACACTGCAAAAAAAAGTGGAAAAAAAAGTGAATAAAGATCATTTAACCCCCTCCCTAATAAAAGTTTGAATCACCCCCTTTTTCTATTTAAAAAAAAAACTGTGTAAATAAAAATAAACATATGTCATATAACCGTGTGCGGAAATGTCCGAATTATAAAAAATATGGTTAATTAAACCGCACATCCACGGTGTACGCGCAAAAAATTTCCAAAGTCCAAAATAGTGTATTTTTGGTCACTTTTTATATCATGAAAAAAATTAATAAAAAGCAATCAAAAAGTCTGATCAATACAAAAATGGTACCGCTAAAAACAGATCATGGTGCAAAAATGAGCCCTCATACCGCCCTGTACACGAAAAAATAAAAAAGTTATAGGGGTCAGAAGATGACAATTTTAAATGTATACATTTACGTGCATGTTATTGTTACGCCGAGCGCTCCGGGTCCCCGCTCCTCCCCGGAGCGCTCGCTACACTCCTCTCACTGCAGCGCTCCGGTCGGTTCCACGGACCCGGGGCGCTGCGATACCGCCTCTGGCCGGGATGCGATTCGCGATGCGGGTAGCGCCCGCTCGCGATGCGCACCCCGGCTCCCGTACCTGACTCGCTCTCCGTCAGTTCTGTCCCGGCGCGCGCGGCCCCGCTCCCTAGGGCGCGCGCGCGCCGGGTCTTTGCGATTTAAAGGGCCACTGCGCCGCTGATTGGCGCAGTGGTTCCAATTAGTGTTTTCACCTGTGCACTTCCCTATATCACCTCACTTCCCCTTCACTCCCTCGCCGGATCTTGTTGCCTTAGTGCCAGTGAAAGCGTTTCCTTGTGTGTTCCTAGCCTGTGTTCCAGACCTCCTGCCGTTGCCCCTGACTACGATCCTTGCTGCCTGCCCCGACCTTCTGCTACGTCCGACCTTGCTTCTGTCTACTCCCTTGTACCGCGCCTATCTTCAGCAGCCAGAGAGGTTGAGCCGTTGCTAGGGGATACGACCTGGTCACTACCGCCGCAGCAAGACCATCCCGCTTTGCGGCGGGCTCTGGTGAAAACCAGTAGTGACTTAGAACCGATCCTCTAGCACGGTCCACGCCAATCCCTCTCTGGCACAGAGGATCCACTACCTGCCAGCCGGCATCGTGACAGTAGATCCGGCCATGGATCCCGCTGAAGTTCCTCTGCCAGTTGTCGCTGACCTCACCACGGTGGTCGCCCAGCAGTCACAACAGATTGCGCAACAAGGCCAACAGCTGTCTCAACTGACTGTTATGCTACAACAGTTACTACCACAGCTCCAGCAACCATCTCCTCCGCCAGCTCCTGTACCTCCTCCGCAGCGAGTGGCCGCTTCTGGACTACGACTATCCTTGCCGGATAAATTTGATGGGGACTCTAAGCTTTGCCGTGGCTTCCTTTCCCAATGTTCATTACACTTGGAGATGGACACTTTGAGTATCTGGTCATGCCCTTTGGCCTGTGCAACGCCCCTGCTGTCTTCCAAGACTTTGTTAATGAAATTTTTCGTGATCTGTTATACTCCTGTGTTGTTGTATATCTTGATGATATCCTAATTTTTTCGGCCAATCTAGAAGAACACCGCCAGCATGTCCGTATGGTTCTTCAGAGACTTCGTGACAATCAACTCTATGCTAAAATTGAGAAATGTCTGTTTGAATGCCAATCTCTTCCTTTTCTAGGATACTTGGTCTCTGGCCAGGGACTACAAATGGATCCAGATAAACTCTCTGCCGTCTTAGATTGGCCACGCCCCTCCGGACTCCGTGCCATCCAACGTTTTTTGGGGTTCGCCAATTATTACAGGCAATTTATTCCACATTTTTCTACCATTGTGGCTCCTATTGTGGCTTTAACCAAAAAAAATGCCGATCCCAAGTCTTGGCCTCCTCAAGCGGAAGACGCCTTTAAACGACTCAAGTCCGCCTTCTCTTCGGCTCCCGTGCTCTCCAGACCTGACCCATCTAAACCCTTCCTATTGGAGGTTGATGCCTCCTCAGTGGGAGCTGGAGCTGTCCTTCTACAAAAAAACTCTTCCGGGCATGCTGTTACTTGTGGGTTTTTTTCTAGGACCTTCTCTCCGGCGGAGAGGAACTACTCCATCGGGGATCGAGAGCTTCTAGCCATTAAATTAGCACTTGAGGAATGGAGGCATCTGCTGGAGGGATCAAGATTTCCAGTTATTATTTACACCGATCACAAGAACCTCTCATACCTCGAGTCTGCCCAACGGCTGAATCCTCGTCAGGCCAGGTGGTCTCTGTTCTTTGCCCGATTTAATTTTGAAATTCACTTTCGGCCTGCTGATAAGAACATTAGGGCCGATGCTCTCTCTCGTTCCTCAGATGCTTCTGAAATTGAACTCTCTCCTCAACACATCATTCCTCCTGACTGCCTGATTTCCACTTCTCCAGCCTCCATCAGGCAAACTCCACCAGGAAAGACCTTTGTTTCTCCACGCCAACGCCTCGGAATCCTCAAATGGGGTCACTCCTCCCATCTCGCAGGTCATGCGGGCATCAAGAAATCTGTGCAACTCATCTCTCGCTTCTATTGGTGGCCGACTCTAGAGACTGATGTGGTGGACTTTGTGCGAGCCTGCACTATCTGTGCCCGGGATAAGACTCCTCGCCAGAAGCCCGCTGGTTTTCTTCTTCCTCTGCCTGTTCCCGAACAACCTTGGTCTCTGATTGGTATGGATTTTATTACTGACTTACCCCCATCCCATGGCAACACTGTTATTTGGGTGGTCGTTGATCGATTCTCCAAAATGGCACATTTCATCCCTCTTCCTGGTCTTCCTTCAGCGCCTCAGTTGGCTAAACAATTTTTTGTACACATTTTTCGTCTTCACGGGTTGCCTACGCAGATCGTCTCGGATAGAGGCGTCCAATTTGTGTCTAAATTCTGGAGGGCTCTCTGTAAACAACTCAAGATTAAATTAAATTTTTCTTCTGCATACCATCCTCAATCCAATGGACAAGTAGAAAGAATTAACCAGATCTTGGGTGACTATTTACGACATTTTGTTTCCTCCCGCCAGGATGACTGGGCAGATCTTCTACCTTGGGCCGAATTCTCGTATAATTTCAGAATCTCTGAATCTTCCTCCAAATCCCCGTTTTTCGTGGTGTACGGCCGTCACCCTCTTCCCCCCCTCCCTACCCCCTTGCCCTCTGGTCTGCCCGCTGTGGATGAAATTTCTCGTGATCTCTCCATCATATGGAGAGAGACCCAAGATTCTCTCTTACAGGCTTCTTCACGCATGAAGAGATTCGCGGATAAGAAAAGAAGAGCTCCTCCCATTTTTTCCCCTGGAGACAAGGTATGGCTCTCCGCCAAATATGTCCGCTTCCGTGTCCCTAGCTATAAGTTGGGACCACGCTATCTTGGTCCTTTCAAGATTTTGCGCCAGATTAATCCTGTCTCTTACAAACTTCTTCTTCCTCCTTCTCTTCGTATTCCTAATGCCTTTCATGTTTCTCTTCTTAAACCACTTATCATTAACCGTTTCTCTCCCAAATCTGTTCCCCCCACTCCTGTCTCCGGCTCCTCGGACATCTTCTCCGTCAAAGAAATTTTAGCATCTAAAAAGGTCAGAGGGAAAACCTTCTTTTTAGTGGATTGGGAGGGTTGTGGTCCAGAAGAGAGGTCCTGGGAACCTGAGGACAATATCCTGGACAAAAGTCTGGTCCTCAGGTTCTCAGGCTCCAAGAAGAGGGGGAGACCCAAGGGGGGGGGTACTGTTACGCCGAGCGCTCCGGGTCCCCGCTCCTCCCCGGAGCGCTCGCTACACTCCTCTCACTGCAGCGCTCCGGTCGGTTCCACGGACCCGGGGCGCTGCGATACCGCCTCTGGCCGGGATGCGATTCGCGATGCGGGTAGCGCCCGCTCGCGATGCGCACCCCGGCTCCCGTACCTGACTCGCTCTCCGTCAGTTCTGTCCCGGCGCGCGCGGCCCCGCTCCCTAGGGCGCGCGCGCGCCGGGTCTTTGCGATTTAAAGGGCCACTGCGCCGCTGATTGGCGCAGTGGTTCCAATTAGTGTTTTCACCTGTGCACTTCCCTATATCACCTCACTTCCCCTTCACTCCCTCGCCGGATCTTGTTGCCTTAGTGCCAGTGAAAGCGTTTCCTTGTGTGTTCCTAGCCTGTGTTCCAGACCTCCTGCCGTTGCCCCTGACTACGATCCTTGCTGCCTGCCCCGACCTTCTGCTACGTCCGACCTTGCTTCTGTCTACTCCCTTGTACCGCGCCTATCTTCAGCAGCCAGAGAGGTTGAGCCGTTGCTAGGGGATACGACCTGGTCACTACCGCCGCAGCAAGACCATCCCGCTTTGCGGCGGGCTCTGGTGAAAACCAGTAGTGACTTAGAACCGATCCTCTAGCACGGTCCACGCCAATCCCTCTCTGGCACAGAGGATCCACTACCTGCCAGCCGGCATCGTGACAGTTATGATTTTATCTAGAAGTACGACAAAATCAAACCTATATAAGTAGGGTATGATTTTAATCGTATGGACCTACAGAATAAAGATAAGGTGTCATTTTTACCGAAAAATGTACTGCGTAGAAACGGAAGCCCCCAAAACTTACAAAATGGTGTTTTTTCTTCAATTTTGTGGCATAATGATTTTTTTTCCCGCTTTGCCATAAATTTTTGTGTAAAAATGACTGATGTTATTAAAAAGTAGAATTCGTGGCGCAAAAAATAAGCCATCAAATGGATTTTTAGGTGCAAAATTGAAAGAATTATGATTTTTTTTAAAAGTAAGGAGGAAAAAACGAAAGTGCAAAAACGGAAAAACCCTGAGTCCTTAAGGGGTTTAAACCAAACCATTTAGAGGGCATGGTGGTTTTAAAAACAAAGGACCTCAGGACCTGAAACACATTATCTTCCAGAAGAAACCGTACATTTTGTATTTCATAAGAAAGCCTTAAATCTTAAGAATATTGGGGGAGATTTATCAAAACCTGTGCAGAGCCAGGAGCCAGGAGTAAAGTCCCTTTTACACAGGCTGATTATTACAGAAGATTGAAGAACCAGAAGACACTGAACGGATCTTTTGTAAGGGCATTTACATTATTATTATTGGCCGCACATCACCTTGTGTAAACAGTTGAGGAAATCCAGCAATCGTTCATGTGCTGTGTGGAGGCTTATATAATGAGTGCTGATCTTGTTGGTCGGAGCTTGTTATTGTGCAAGTTTTAGCATGTATCAAAGTGCCTTAACCTGTTGGGGAGGAAGGGCGTATGCATACGCCCTTGCGTCCTAGTACTTAAGGACGAAGGGCGTATCCGCAGGCAAATGCCCAGGGGGGGTCATCAGACCCCCCATGTTGGTGATTGGCGCAAATCGCAAGTGAATTCACACTTGCGATTTGCGCCGATTCCGGGTCATTACGGGTCTATGGTGACCCAGTGACCCGGAATATAAGGGGGATCGCGGTTGTCTAAGATACCTACGATCCCTCTGAAGGAATGGGAGTGAGGTGGCAGGGGTGCCACCCCTCCTATCCCTGCTATTGGTCATCAGAAGTGACGACCAATAGCAGATCGGGGGCGGGGGGGTTAACTTTCGTTTTCCCTGTCCTGCAAACCCACAATAGCCCGGGCAGGACGGGGAAACGAAGGGGACCAGGCGCCGAATTCCACTTACCAGACCAGAGGCAGCGGGCGACGGTGATCGGCGGGCGGCGACATCGTGCAGCAGAAGAGGACGGCTCCCTAGATACTACGGAAGCCGGCAAGTTGCCTAGCAACATCTGGAGGGCTACAGTGGTCTCTAACCTGTAGCCCTCCAGATGTTGCAAAACTACAACTCACAGCATGCCGTGACAGCTGTTTGCTGTTTGGGCATGCTGGAATATGTAGTTTTGCAACAGCTGGAGGACTGCAGTTTGAGACCACTACACAGTGGTCTCTAAACTGTATCCCTCCAGATCTTGCAAAACTACAACTCCTAGCATGCCCAAACAGTTCTTTGCTGTCTGGGCATGCTGGGATTTGTAGTTTTGCAACATCTGGAGGGTCACAGTTTGGAGATCACTGGGCAGTTGTCTATAAACTGTAGCCCTCCAGATGTTGCAAAACTGCAAATCCCAGCATGCCCAAACAGCAAACAGCTGTCTCGGCATGCTGGGAGTTGTAGTTGCCTACCTCCAGCTATTGCATAACTACATCTCCCAGCATGCCCTTCGGCGATCAGTACATGCTGGGAGTTGTAGTTTTGCAACAGCTGGAGGCACACTGGTTGGAAAATACTGAGTTAGGTAACAGAACCTAACTGAAGGTTTACCAACCAGTGTGCCTCCAACTGTTGCAAAAGTACAACTCCCAGCATGCATAGTCTGTCAGCACATGCTGGGAGTTGTAATTTTGCAAAAACTGGAGGCACACTGGTTGGAAAAAACTGAGTTAGGTAACAGAACCTAACTGAAGGTTTTCCAACCAGTGTGCCTCCAGCTGTTGCAAAAGTACAACTCCTCAGTCAGTACATGCTGGGAGTTGTAGTTTTGAAACCTCTGGATATTTGCCCCCCCCCCCCCCCCCCCCCCCCCCATGTGAGCCTACAGAGTACATTCACATGGGCAGGTTTACAGTAAGTTTCCTGCTTCAAGTTTGGGCTGCGGTAAATTTTTCGCTGCAGCGCAAACTCCTAGCGGGAAACTCACCGTAACACACCAGTGCGAATGTACCAGAAAAACACTACACTAACACATAATAAAGGGTAAAACACTACATATACACCCCCGTACACTGTCCCCCCCAATAAAAATGAAAAACGTATTGTACGGCAGTGTTTCCAAAACGGAGCCTCCAGCTGTTGCAAAACAACAACTCCCAGCATTTCTGGACAGCCACTGACTGTCCAGGCATGCTGGGAATTTAGCAACAGCTGGAGGCACCCTGTTTGGGAATCACTGGCGTAGAATACCCCTATGTCCACCCCTATGCAATCCGTAATTTAGTCCTCAAATACGCACGGCGCCCTCTCACTTCAGAGCCCTGTCGTATTTCAAGGAAACAGTTTAGGGCCACATATGGGGTAGTTCCGTACTCGGGAGAAATTGCACTATAAATTTTGGGGGGCTTTTTTCCTTTTACCCCTTATGAAGAGGAAAAGTTGGGGGTTACACCAGCCTGTTAGTGTTAAAAAAAAAAAAAATTTACACTGACATGCTGGTGTTGCCCCATACTTTTTATTTTCACAAGCAGTAAAAGGAAAAAAAGGCCCCAAAATTTGTAACGCAATTTCTTCTGATTACGGAAATACCCCATATGTGGACGTAAAATGCTCTGCGCGCGCACAACAAGGCTCAGGAGTGAGAGCGCACCATGTACATTTGAGGCCTAAATTGGTGATTTGCACAGGGGTGGCTGATTTTACAGCGGTTCTGACATAAACGCAAAAACATAAATACCCACATGTGACCCCATTTTGGAAACTACACCCCTCACAGAACGTGACAAGGGGTATAGTGCTCCTTAATACCCCACAGGTGTTTGACGAATTTTCATTAAATTTGGATGGGAAAATGAAAAAAAAAAAAGTTTTCACTAAAATGCTGGTGTTACCCTAAATTTTTCATTTTCACAAGGAAAAATAGGAAAAAAGCCCCCCAAAATTTGTAACCCCATTTCTTCTGAGTAAGAAAATTCCCCATATGTGGGTGTAAAGTGCTCTGCTGGCAAACTACAATGCTCAGAAGAGAAGGAGCGCCATTGGGATTTTGAAGAGAGAATTTGTCCGGAATTGAAGGCCACGTGTGTTTACAAAGCCCCCATAGTGCCCGAACAATGGACCCCCCCCCCACATATGTGACCCCATTTTGGAAACTACACCCCTCATGTGATGTATTAAGGGGTACAGTGAGCATTTACGCCCCACAGGTGTCTGACAGATTTTTGGAACAGTGGTAAATGTAAAATGTAATTTTTCATTTGCACAGCCCACTGTTCCAAAGATCTGTCAAACTCCAGTGGGGTGTAAATACTCACTGCACCCCTTATTAAATTCTCTGAGGGGTGTAGTTTCCAAAATGGGGTCACAGGTGGGGGGGGGTCCACTGTTCTGGCACCACGGGGGGCTTTGTAATCGCACATGGCCCCTGACTACCATTCCAAACAAATTTGCTTTCCAAAGCTCAATGGCGCTCCTTCTCTTCTAAGCATTGTAGTGCGCCATCAGAGCATTTTACGTCCTAACATGGGGTATTTCCATACTCAGAAGAGATGGGGTTACAAATTTTGGGGGGCATTTCCTCCCATTACCTTTTGTAAAAATTGTAAATTTGGGGAAAAAACTGCACTTTAGTGAAAAAAAAGTTTTTTCATTTACACATCCGATTTTAACGAAAAGTCGTCAAACAGCTGTGAGGTGCTAAGGCTCACTGGACCACTTGTTACGTGCCTTGAGGGGTATAGTTTCCAAAATGGTATGCCATGTGGGGTTTTTCTGCTGTTCTTTCATCATAGGAGCTTTCTAAATGGGACATGCCCCCCCAAAAACAATTTCTGCAAAATTCCCTCTCCAAAATCCCATTGTTACTCCTTCCCTTCTGAGCCCTCTACTGCGCCCGCCAAACACTTGACATCCACATATGAGGTATTTCCTTAATCGAGAGAAATTGGGTTACAAATTTGGGGGGCTATTTCTCCTATTACCACTTGTAAAAATAAAAAAACTGGGTCTACAAGAACATGCGAGTGTAAAAAATGACGATTTTGAATTTTCTCCTTCACTTTGCTGCTATTCCTGTGAAACACCTAAAGGGTTAACAAACTTACTGAATGTCATTTTGGATACTTTGAGGGGTGCAGTTTTTATAATGGGGTCATTTGTGGGGTATTTCTAATTTGAAGGCCCTTCAAATCCACTTCAAAACTGAACTGGTCCCTGAAAAATTCCGATTTTGAAAATTTTGAGAAAAATTGGAAAATTGCTACTGAACTTTGAAGCCCTCTGGTGTCTTCCAAAAGTATAAACATGTCAACTTTATGATGCAATCCTAAAGTAGACATATTGTATATGTGAATCAATATATAATTTATTTGGAATGTCTATTTTCCTTACAAGCAGAGATTTTCAAAGTTAGAAAAATGCAAAATTTACAAATTTTTTATCAAACTTTTGAATTTTTCACCAAGAAATGATTGATGAAAATTTACCACTATCATAAAGTAGAATATGTCACGAAAAAACAATCTCGGAATCAAATTTATAAGTAAAAGCATCACAGAATTATCAATGCTTAAAGTGACAGTGGTCAGATCTGCAAAAAATTCTCCCGTCCTTAGGGTCATAATGGGCTCCGTCCCCAAGGGGTTAAAGGGGTAGTCCGGTGGAAAACATTATTTTTTTTTTTTCAAATCAACTGGTGCCAGAAAGTTAAACAGATTTGTAAATTACTTCTATTAAAAAATCTTAATCCTTCCAGTACTTATTAGCTTCTAAATACTACAGAGGAAATTATTTTCTTTTTGGAACACATAGCTCTCTGCTGACATCTCTGTCCATTTTAGGAACTATCCACAGCAGCATATGTTTGCTATGGGGATTTTCACCTACTCTGGACAGTTCTTAAAATGGACAGAGATGTCAGCAGAGAGCACTGTGCTCATGATGTTAGCAGAGAGCACAGTGTTCCAAAAAGAAAAGAATTTCCTCTGTAGTATTCAGCAGCTAATAAGTACTGGATATGTGCAGGTTTTCATCCCAAAACACATACTGATAGGTTAAGTTGAACTATAGATTAAGAGCCCCAGTGGGGACAGGAATCAATGTGAAGAGTGACAATTTCAGAGAGATATTTCAACACTATAAGCATTTACATACGCTGTATACAATAAATTTTACATAGCACTCAGATAATGCAGCCCTTACACACACACACACACACACGCACAAACCTCTTAATCCCTTAAAGGGGTACTCTGCCCCTAGACATCTTATCCCCTATCCAAAGGATAGGGGATAAGATGTTAGATCGCCACAGACCCGCTGCTGGGGACCCCGGGGATCGCTGCTGCAGCACCCCGCTATCATTACAGCACAGAGCGAGTTCGCTCTGCACGTAATGACGGGCAATACAGGGGCCGGAGCATCGTTACGTCACGGCTCCGCCCCTCGTGATGTCACGTCCCTCCCCCGTCAATACAAGTCTATGGGAGGGGGCATGGCGGTCGTCACGCCCCCTGCCATAGACTTGCATTAAGGCGACGGGCCGTGATGTCATGAGGGGCGGAGCCATGATGTCACGCTGCTCCGTCCCCTGTATCGCCCGTCATTACACAAAGAGCGAACTCGCTCTGTGCAGTAATGATGGCGGGGAGCCGCAGCGGCGATCCCTGGGGTCCCCAGCAGCGGGACTGTGGCGATCTAACATCTTATCCCCTATCCTTTGGATAGGGGATAAGATGCCAGGGGCGGAGTACCCCTTTAAGGACCAGACCAATTTCATTTTTGCATTTTTGTTTTCTCCTCCTCGCCTTCTAAAGATCATAACTCTTTTATATTTCCATCCACAGACCCATATGAGGGCTTGTTTTTGCATCACCATTTGTGCTTTGTAATTTCACCATTTATTTTACCATAAAATGTACAGAGCAACCAAATAAATATTATTTATGTGAAAAAATTGAAAACGCAATGTAGCAAATTTTGGAAGGTTTTGTTTTCACGCTGTACACTTAAAATGACTTGTTTTCTTTATTCTGTGGGTCAATATGATTAAAATGATACCCATGTTATATGCTTTTCTTTAATTGTACCGCTTAAAAAAAAAATCTAACTATTTTAACAAAATTTGTATGTTTGAAATTGCCATTTTTTGACTACCTATAACTTTCTCATTTTTACGTATATGGGGCGGTATTTTTTGTGCCATGATCTGTAGTTTTTATCGGTACCACTTTTGCTTAGGTTTTACTTTTTATACATTTTTTATACATTTTTTTTGGAATAAAATGTTACAAAACATTACATTTACCCCGTTCACCGTACGGGATAATTAACAATATATTTTTATAGTTCAGACCTTTACGCATGCGGCGATACCAAATATGTGTATTAACTATTTTTTTTTACATTTTTTGGGGGGTAAAATGGGAAAACTGATGTTTTACCTTTGTATTGGGGGAGGGGATTTTTCAACATTTTTTTCTTTTTTATTTCACATTTTTTTTACTTTTTTTTTTTTTTACATTTGATTGCTAATACTTTTCAGTGCTATGCATAGGACACTGATCAGTGTTATCGGTGATCTTTTGCTCTGGTCTGCTCGATCTCAGACCAGAGCAGAAGACCCTGGGAGACAGACCTCCGGCTGCCATGCTGGATGATCGGATCCCCGCGGCAGCGCTGTGAGCGATCCGATCATCCATTTAATGTACCACACTGCCGCAGATGCCGTGATCTGAATTGATCACGGCACACGAGGGGTTAATGGCGGACATCCGCGCGATCGCGGATGTCTGCCATTACCGGCGGGTCCCTGGCTGCTGATAGCAGCCGGGACCTGCCGCGCATGACGCGAGCAGCGGTCTGGTGCTTGCGGTCATGGCGGAGCGTAAATGTACGTCATGGTGCGTTAAGTACCACGGCACCATGACGTACATTTACGTCCATTGTTGTTAAGGGGTTAAACCATATGTAGATGTGGCTGACATATAAAACATTGCAAACATATTATTTACCAGGGGGCAATACTTACTGGGAGGAAATGTTGCTTAAAAAAAACTCCATGACCTGGGGCTATGTGAAACTACAGCACATTCCACAAATAACTGCATGAAAATTCTACAGAGAACAGTCTGGGTCGTACTGAAAAGTAGGGAGACTTGGCCGTCGTCTCAGGTCACAGTCACTGAGCTGGTATTAATTAAAGAAAATTCTTGTGAAGGTCATTCGTGTCACGGGAGCATTTTACAAGCCCTGTGCAATACATATATAAGAGGGGATTCTTAATTCACTGCTTTACAAGCCATCGCAGCAGTGCAAACAGATCCCACATAAACAAATAATGGGCTGATAGCTGACACTTTGATATAGACACAGGCTGAAAATTCTCAGGGGCTGTTACTTGTGGGAACATATGTCCTTATTGTTTTAAGGTTGTAACCCTAGATACCAATAGAAACAATAAAGATAAGAATGGTCCCAGGCTAATGTTATCCACCATACAATACGCAGTAGCACCAAGACACTACAATTTTTACAGGCACTGCCTAAAAAGAAGTTAGCAAATGATTAAACGTTAATGACAACTCCCTATGTGACATTGTTACGGGAAAAGGGAGAATTTTTGCTGTGTAAACAGCTAAAAATAATGGGATTGAATGGCAATTATGCAAGGAAGTATATTAATAATATAATACCGTATTTTTCGCCGTATAAGACGCACTTTTTCTTCCCCAAAACTGGGGGGAAAAAGTCGGTGCGTCTTATACGGCGAATACACCCCTATGGCGGCGGTCCCTGCGGCCATCAACGGCCGGGACCCACGGCTAATACAGGACATCACCGATCGCAGTGATGCCCTGTATTAACCCTTCAGACGCGGCGATCGAAGCTGACCGCTGCATCTGAAGGGAAAGTGACACTAACCCGGCTGTTCAGTCAGGCTGTTCGGGACCGCTGCGATTTCACCACGGCGGTCCCGAACAGCCCGACTGAATAGCCGGGTTAGTGCTTACAGGACACCGGGGGGGACCTTACCTGCCTCCTCGGTGTCTTCTCCGTTCAGGGATCCCCTGTATGCCAGTGCTCTCCTTCCTTGTCATCACGTCGTCGCGTACGTGCGTCGGCGTGGATAACGACGTGATGGCGGCGACGGAGAGCGAGGATACCCGGCCGACAGCAGAGACGTTCCAGAGCGATGGGGACACGACGACAGCGATGGAGCGACATCCAGGTCAGCGGTGACGGGTCCGGAGCGGCGGGGACACGTGAGTATTACCTCCTATGCAGTGATCTTCAATCTGCGGACCTCCAGATGTTGCAAAACTACAACTCCCAGCATGCCCGGACAGCCAACGGCTGTCCGGGCATGCTGGGAGTTGTAGTTTTGCAACATCTGAAGGTCCGCAAGTTGAAGACCACTATTGGGTTCAAAATCTTTATTTTTTTAGATTTTGCCCCTAAAAATTGGGTGCATCTTATACGCCGGTGCGTCCTATAGGACGAAAAATATGGTAATATTTATTTATATAAAAACACCAACAGATTCTGCAGCACTTAACAATTGAGGGTACAGAGAAAGACAAATATCAGACATTACAATATTACACACTAAATATTCAAACAGAGTGAGGACCCTGCTAGCGAGCAGGGCCGGCTCCACCTATAGGCAAAATAGGCAGCCGCCTAGAGTGCCCTCTTGTAGGGGCGCACCGTTCTGCCCTCTGCAAGAAAGTTATTTCTCCAGGTCCTGACAGCCGCTAAGCTGTCACCCCCATAGTAAGGTGAATACATAATTCCTTGCACCAGTCCTGCTAGCGAGAGCTTACAGACTATGAAGAATGGGGTTGAGACAAAAGGCAGAAAGTGCTTTATTGATACAGTAGTCCAGCCATGTTTTATAAATAGGGCAGATCTTTGAAGATCTGAAGTGCATAGAGTATGGAGTGGGAGGTCAAAGTCATAGGGGTGACCAATAAGGGAATGAGAGCTTTGTGGTAAGAGTGAGGATAACCAGTGCATGTGATTGTCACAGAAAATAGTCGGGGGTAGCGGCTGTTATTACGGAATATTGCTTCATTCATACATAACAATTTCCCAATAATACAGCATACAATAGTAAGGACACATAGTTTGGGACTTTCTGCTAAGATATTCTTTTTTATTTAATTATCTTTTTTTTTATAGAGAGAATGATTGCAGTGGGTTCACATAGAGTTAAAAAGTATGATTACCTTTGGGTGGCTGTAATTTTACAGATAACTATCATCCAAACATTTGCTTTAACTATAGCTCCCCCAACCTTAACATAAACATGCATGCACGCTGCTGAACAGGGAGCCTAAGTTGTTTTAGAATGAGAAATTGGGCATGTTGCAATCTTGTATGCTCAGGACAGGCCCTACTATGGGCCTCACGTGGTCCATTAGTCACCTAGGCAGCACCTTGACAGGGGGTTACAATTAGCCACCCGATAGAATTCTTTTTTTTTTATTTTATTTTTTTTATCTAACACTTATTTGCTCTTGGACTGTAGAGCATCAACGACTCAGTGTGGCTTTACAGAAGATCATTGGATAAGAGGTTTTTTTTATTAAAGGACAACTGTAGTGGTCATTCCACTTCCTGGGGACAGGGACACAGCAGAGCCGACGGCTCTGCGGCGTCCCCGTCCCCAGGAAGTGGAATGACGTCAGCACTGCCGGACCGTGAGGCCTGTGCCGGACCAACGGGAGCTTGTAGGAAGGTATGTATGACTTTATTTTGTTTATTTTTGAGGCCCGGGCATATAGAAAAGTTTGCAACTACAGTTGTCCTTTAATATTATTATCCTAGCAAAAAGGGGGGGCATATCTGAATACTGGGAGGATACCTACCTACCAACCTGGCTACCTACCTATCTGGCTACTTACCTTCTTGGCTAGATACCTACCTACCAACCTGACTATCTACCCTGTGGGCTACTATGGTTACGTAACTCCGGGAGTTACATAAACAGCATGGCTCAGTAGGCTATGCCGTTTGCCCAAAACCCATTAAAGTTAATGAGAGAAACAAAAGTTGTGTAAGTACCCAACTTCAGGTTCTTTCAAGTTTCCCAACCACCTTCAGCCACTGCAAACTTGTGTGTGGGGGGGGGGGGGGGCGCATTTTATTCTCAGACCCAAACAGCACAGTCTCTTGGACCACCCCTGAATACGCTGATCAATGTTTCCATTTGTTCAAATAGAGCAACAGAATATAAAGGAAAATATACCATTTGAAACAGTATAATGCAAATAAAGAAGTGCCAAGGTACACAGGATGAAGCACGCATGAACAGTATGACTCTCTACCAACAGGCCCTACAGGGAACACAGTGGGACCCTGGATATGGGCTGCTTTATAGCCTGTATTTTATCACAGAGCAAAATTCACAAATCGGCCTGTCAACAACCTTGTCATCCTCTATATTAAAATAGTTATCCATTGGAATGAGTTAATTTACTCTTGTCCCCAGCCTGCCTACAAAAATTATAAACATTTAAACTCACCTTTGGGCGCCTTCTTGTAGCTTCAGGATCCGGGCACTCCATCGCCGGCCGGTCTCCGCTGACAGTCTACTTTAGCAAAACCATCTGGAATTGTAGACATGACATCACAGTGCCACTCCGCCAATCACTTGCTGTAGTGGTGTCCTGCCTCAGCCAGTGATTGGTGGGTACTGGGCAGCACTGTCAGTGCCCCAACTTTAGACAGCTCTGCAGCTTGGGAGAAAGCTGTGACACATGAGCTACGAAGGAGCGATGGAAGATGTCAGGGACCGACCAGTGTCCCCTGTGCTGCTCAATGATCTGTGTCCTCTGAACTTAATACTATAGAGTTCTATGTTCCTGTCATGTTTCTGGTTTGTGACCGACTATTTATTAGTATGTGTTTTTATTAGGCCCCTGCACTTTAGTTCAGGGAGGGACCGGCGCCCAGTTGTTAATCCACCGGTTAGGGTGGATGGGCAAGTAGACAGGGAGGGCGGTTTTAGGGTCATTTTCGGGTTCACTCTCCCTGCCTACTAGCCCATCCACCCTAATCGGTGGATTGACAACTGGGCGCCGGTCCCTCCCTGAACTAAAGTGCATGGGCCTAATAAAAACACATACTAATAATTAGTTGGTCACAAACCAGAAACATAACAGGAACATAGAACTCTATAGTATTAAGTTCAGAGGACACAGATCAGTGAGCAGGACAGGGGACACTATATCAGTGGACATGAACAGAGGACTCAGTGGTCGTGAACCGAGGACACTATAGATAAGTGGTCATGAACAGAACTTTAAAGATCTGAATAAAGAACGAATAAACATATAGAGCTCAAAACACCAGACAGGAAAACAGATGAGTCTAAACAGACTCCAGGAACAGACAGGAATATAGCATAATCCCCCAGAACCTCCAGTAGACACAAAGTCCCCATGGACAGGTAACAGGGATCTATAGCTAAACAGGAAAATTTGCAATCCCACATAAAACCTCCAGTAGACATGGAGTCCCCATGGACAGGTAACAGGGATGCCTAGATACACAGGATATATTTATAGAACACTGTTCCCACTGAACACAAGACAGGAATAATCGCAATCCCTTTAGAACACCTCCAGTAGACGCAGGAATAATAATACCCTCTGCGTCCCCATTGACAGGTAACAGGGATGCCTAAAAACACAGGATATAATATAGAACATTGTTCACACTGAACAAAAGACAGGAATAGCAATCCTTCTGACCACATCCAGTATACATGGAGTTCCCATGGAGCGTTAACAGGGATCTAACATAGGACACTGTTCACACTATACACAAGACAGGAATAGCAATCCCTCCGAACACCTCCAGTAGACACGGCATCCCTATGGTGCGGTAACAGGGATCTAACATAGGACACTGTTCACACTGGACACACAAACTGGACACTCCACTCCACTAAAGGAGTAGCCATAATAATAAATCCAAATAGACTACTGGCCAGCGGCCCACTCATCAGTGTGGACAGGATGCTGGCCCAGTAGGAAAACAGAAATATAAAACACAGAACTTCATAAGAACGGGCAGATACAAGAGAAAATACAGTGTGAACAGACACATAGCAGAAAGGATATACAAATCCTAAAACCGACTATACAAACACAGATTAAAATCTACTATAAGCATGCCACCTAACCATGGCTAAAGCCAGAAAATACAAAGTGCATGCTAAGACAGAGATAGCAGATTAAAAGCTCAAATAAAGAGTATTTCACCAAGAGCTCTAAAGCAGCATGTCCAGCATGTTAGCAAGTCAGGATTTAATGATCGCAATCACCAGCCCAGAGGCTAGACTGGGCTGACTATAAATAGACACACCCTAGGAGCTATTGGCAAGCAAGCAAAAGGCTATTAACTATTCCCTGACCAGGGTACATAAAACTGTTCACACACAACCAAACCAATAGCTGTGTGTGAACACAGGCCAATACAGACATGACAGAAGGTGAGTTGTTTGTTTGTTATTTTTTGAAAGAAAAGGAATGTCCAGCGCCAACTCATGAAAAAAGAACTTCTTTATTCAGTTGCCATGGGAAACAGCAGGAACTCAAGTAACGTGACGCGTTTCGGCCCGCAAGGCCTTAGTCATATGACTAAGGCCTTGCGGGACGAAACGCATCACGATATTGAGTTCCTGCTGTTTTACATGGCAACGGAATAAAGAAGTTCTTTTTTCACGAGTTGGCACTGGACATTCCTCTTCTTTCATATGTTATATGGACGAGTCCTGGTCCAGTCCAAGGGTGAGCTGGATACATCTGTTTGTTATTTTTGTATGCATCCTGGGAACAACAGAAAGTGTACTAACTTCACTGGACAACTTCTTTAAACCTAAGCTCCTGCAATTTAAAGCAAGAACTGAACTGCCCATACACCCTAGGTAAATGTTGGTCAATAAATGCCAATTTTAGCAGAACTTGTCAACCATGTAATGGGTATGGGCGTTACCAGACTTTTCCCAACAGAAGATATCAGGGGAAAGAAGAATGGAGCATGCTGGACAACCAGTCCTTTGTCCCTGCTATGCCACTGCCATAGGGGTCTCACAGTGGCTTTTCTCCCTCTCCACACTGAAAAAAACATGTATACTGGACCAAATTGGAGTCCATTGACACAGCCCCTTGTAGACATATGTACAAATCAACCAAGCAGTCTTAAAGGGGTACTCTACTGGAAAACATTTCTTTTAAATCAACTGGTGCCAGAAACTTTAACAGATTTGTAAATTACTTCTATTAAAAAATCTTAATCCTTCCAGTACTTATCAGCTGCTGTATGATTCACAGGATGTTCTTGTCTTTTTTGAATCTCTTTTCTGTCTGTCTGCAGTGCTCTCTGCTGACCCTTCTGTCCATGTCAGGAACTGTCCAGAGCAGGATAGGTTTTCTATGGGTATTTGCTACTACTCTGGACAGTTCCTAAAATATACAGAGGTGTCAGCAGAGAGCACTGTGGTCAGACAGAAATGAAATTTAAAAAGAAAAGAACTTACTGTGGATCAGCTGATTAGTACTGGAAGGGTTAACATTTTTTTAAAAGAAGTAATTTACAAATCTGTTTAACTTGTGACATAACAATAGGTTTTTATGGGCCATAAGAGTGTTCTTTTGGCAAAGATTTGACAGGTTTAAATGGGCACTGTCCGAATCGAAAACTTTTTAGATGTTGTACATTTTGGCAAAAACATTAATCTTTCTATTATACTACAGAATATAAAAATGTTTTATCTCCTTTTTTTTAAATAAAAATTATGGCTTATTACTTGGCCTTGTACCAGGTAGCACAATATATTTTTTTTTTGTATACTGGTTTTGCCAGGCTTTAATAGGGGGAGTGTAGCGACAAGGTATGGGGTTTCCCAAGTCTCCCATAGAGGCCACAGAGTAGTGTTCCAACCTTCGTTCTTGCTCCAGACAGCCGAAAATCCATGAGATATCTGGACAACTTTGCACCTTACAACCTGGCACGAGACTTGACCTTGTTTTTGTGGAATAATTTGCTTACTTTTTAATTACTTTTTGGGTACTACTTATAAATGTTTTTAAAGTTTACTTTTGTAAGGGCATACATGCTGTAGAGCAGGAGTCTCAAACTCCTGGCCCGCGGGCCATTTGCGACCCCCTCCCTGTACTGTGCGATATTTTGCGGGCCACAGCCCCCTCCCCGTACCTTTCCCGCTGCCCCCCGTACTCATTGTATCTGTGAAGTACCTCACAGACCCCGGCAAAGCAGGGGTCGGCGTCAGGTGACGTCAGAGGCGTGGGGGCAGCGCCGACATGAAGCGCCGTCCGCACTGACCTGGTGCGACGAGTCTCAGCCTGCTTCGCCTACCTACGTAGCTAGTGCGGTGCACCTAACCCTGGTAAGTCAATACCAGTACTGCCAGGGAGAAAAGGGGGCGCTGGGGGTCTCGCTGATGAATTGGTGTGGGGTGTGCGCAGGCCTACAAACTGAATGGTTAGGGTGCTACTGCTGTTATCACAGGGGGTGTTGCTGGTGGATGATGGGGGTGCTACTGCTGGGGGGGGGGGTAGCACCCCAGCAGTAGCACCCCCATCATCCACTTGCAACACCCCCCCTGTGATAACAGCAGTAGCACCCCAGCAGTAGCACCCCAGCAGTAGCACCCCCACCCACCCAAGCAGTAACACCCCAGCAGTAGCACATCACCCACCCAAGCAGTAGCACCCCAGCAGTAGCACCCCACCCACCCAAGCAGTAGCACCCCTGCAGTAGCACCCCCATCATCCACCAGAAACACCCCCTTCCCATTCCCCCTTACCCCCCTGTAGTAGTAACATGAGCTGATGGATGATGGGGTGAATGTTGCAGATGGATGATGGGGATGCTACTGCTGGGGGGGTGTTGCTGGTGGATGATGAGGGTGCTACTGCATCCCAATGATACAACAACATCCCATCATCCACCAGCAACACCCCACCCCCCAGCAGTAGCACTCCCATCATCCACCAGCAACACCCTCCTCCCCATTCCCCCTACCCCCCTGTGGTAATAACATGAGCTGATAGATGATGGAGGTGCTACTGCTGGGGGGGGGGGGGGTGTTGCTGGTGGATGATGGGGGTGCTACGGCAGGGGGGGTGTTGCTGGTGGCTAATGGGGTGTTGTTGGATGATTGGGATGCAGTAGCACCCCAGCCACGCAAGCAGTAGCACTCCAGCAGTAGCACCCCCATCATCCACCAGCAACACCCCCTACCCATTCCCCCTACCCCCCTGTGGTAGTAACATGAGCTGATGGATGATGGGGGTGCTACTGCTGGGGGGGGGGGTGTTGCTTGTGGATGATGAGGGTGCTACTGCAGGATGTGGGGTGTTGTTGGATGATTGGGATGCAGTATCACCCTCATCATCCACCAGCAACAGCCCCCTCCCCATTCCCCGATCCCCTGTGGTAATAGCATGAGCTGATGGATGATGGGGGTGCTACTGCTGCGGGGGGTTGTTGCTGGTGGATGATGAGGGTGATACTGCATCCCAATCATCCAACAACAACACCCCCCCCCGCCCAGCAGTAACATCCCCACCATCCGTCAGCTCATGCTATCACCCCCCATGCTATCACCACAGGGGGGGGTAGGGGAATGGGGGGGGGGGGGTGTTGCTGGTGGATGATGGGAGTGCTACCTCTGGTGGGGGGTGTTGTTGGGTGATGAGGGGCGCATGATTGGGCATTATATGTGAGGGGCACATGATGGGGCATTATATGTGAGGGGCACATGATGATGGAGCATTATATGTGAGGAGCACATGATGAGGAAATTATATGTGAGGGGCACATGATGGGGCATTATATGTGAGTGGCACATGATGGGGCATTATATGTGAAGGGCACATGATGGGGGCATTATATGTGAGGGGCACATGATGATGGAGCATTATATGTGAGGGGCACATGATGAGGGAATGATATGTGAGGGGCACATGATGGGGCATTATATGTGAGGGGCACATGATGGGGCATTATATGTGAAGGGCACATGATGGGAGCATTATATGTGAGGGGCACATGATGATGGAGCATTATATGTGAGGGGGACATGATGAGGGAATTATATGAGAGGGGCACATGATGGGGCATTATATGTGAGGGGCTCATGATGAGGGAATTATATGTGAGGGGCACATGATGGGGCATTATATGTGAGGGGCACATGATGGGGCATTATATGTGAGGGGCACATGATGGGGCATTATATGTGAAGGGCACATGATGGGGCACTATATGTGAGGGGCACATGATGATGGAGCATTATATGTGAGGGGCACATGATGAGGGAATTATATGTGAGGGGCACATGATGGGGCATTATATGTGAGGGGCACATGATGGGGCATTATATGTGAAGGGCACATGATGAGGCATTATATGTGGGGGGCACTTGATGGGGGCATTATATGTGAGGGGTGCATGATGGGGGCATTATATGTGAGGGGTGCATGCGGCCCAGTCTCACCCAGCCGCTACCTCCAGTGGCCCCCAGATGATTTGAGTTTGAGACCCCTGCTGTAGAGTTATGATTCTGAAGTATATGCCAGAGTAAGATTTTCTATTGTTTCTACTTGTGCTTTTTACATTATAAGGAGTGTAAGTTATACCAGTATGTAAAGAATACAGCATATAAACAATCCTTGGAACAATGTAAACTGAAAACATTTGTAGAAAGCAAAACCTCATTAACAACTAAACTTGCCCTTATATGAGGAATACAGCTAAGAAGAGGCTCATAGGGTCACAAGCCGTAAGACAATTATCCAGAAGGAACAGCAATGGGGATTTTGTATTATAGCAGGGCCAGTTTAGGATGGTATTGAAATAAATTTAGAAAATAGTTAAAATAACTTTAGAAAATACTACTTGCAAATCATTTCATGTATCCAGGAATGGAAAACAGTATAAAGGTATTGTGAGCAAGTTTCCTACTGCAGGTTTGAGCCATGACGGGTGTTACGCGGGGGATTTTCTCCAGATTACATTTGATTGATGGTCTAATATGCTCTGACTTAAAGGGGTACTCCGGTGGTCAACGTGTTTTTCCGTTTTTGACTTACCCTATTTGTTTTGTTTCATTTCTATTCTTGTTGTTTAGGTGACTCTATTTCTGTTCTTTGTTGTCTTTTTATCCCCCACTTTGTTTTCCTATCTTTGCTTCTATTTCCTGTTTCTTGCTGTGCTGAAAACTACAAATCCCAGCATGCCACATGCCTTGCTGGTTTGGGGCGGCTCCTTTTTTTTTTTGTTCCTCCCTTTATCCATCCTATTATTTTCCCGAGTCAGCCTCCTTATACACAGCACACTAATATAATCAGCCTTGGTTTGGATACACTGTCATACACACACAAAAGGGACTACATCTCCCAGCATGTGTCATTCAGGAGTCTTCAGTCTGCAGCATGCTGCCTCTGTAGTCTCCTGGGGGTCGTAGTTCACCACACCTGGATGAAGCTGGTCATCCAGCGAAACGCGTTGCATGGCTGGTAAATAAACCATTTTACCTTTGAAGTCTTGTGCGCTGCTTTTATCCTGGGCTGTTCCTTGGAGGGATCCGTCTGAGTGCCACACCTCTGTAGGGCATCCACCAGTGTTTCCCAACCAGGGTGCCTCCAAGTGTTGCCAAACTACAACTCCCAGCATGCCCTGACAGCCTTTGGGCATGCTAGGAGTTGTAGTTTTGCAACAGCTGGAGGCACACTGGTTGGGAAACACTGGTGTAACATAATGTGTATGCTGAATAGGCTATAACAGTGTTTCCCAACCAGTGTGCCTCCAGCTGTTGCAACTCCCAGCATGGCCAAAGGCTGTCAGGGCATGCTGGGAGTTGTAGTTTTGCAACAGCTGGAGGCACACTGGTTTGTAAACACTAACATACACACACACAACAGGGACTACAACTCCCAGCATATGTCATTCAGGAGTCCCCCTCACATATAGAGATCCTTCCCAGTATAAGATTTATTCCCCTGCAGTCCATACATCCCCAGCCCATGCACCTTGTCATCCTCCCCTTCAGATAACACATTTATCTTCTCTGTGAGGTCCTTCTCCTGTGCAGACCAGCATCCCTAGAATACAGAGCAGGGGGAGGGGAGGTGAGGAGCTGTGTACTCAGCTGGATGAGATGAGGGGGCGTGGCTTATTTTTCTCATGCAGACAGAGAAAAAAAAAAAAGCTGTGGACTCAGAACTGTGGACAACAGTAAAAGAAAACCCTCTGAACTACAGAACTTCCTGCCCAACAAACAGGTAAGAAAAACACACACATGCTGCCAAAACATATAACACATGTATATTGCAAAAAAACAAAACTTACAAAGAAGATGCCATATAGTCAAAAAATGTTACCACCGGAGTACCCCTTTTACTCCTTGGGGACAGAGCCCATTATAACCCTAAGGACGGGAGCATTTTTTGCAATTCTGACCACTGTCACTTTAAGCATTAATAACTCTGGGATGCTTTTACTTTTCATTCTGATTCCGAGACTGTTTTTTCGTGACATATTCTTCTTTATGTTAGTGGTAAAATTTTGTCGATACTTGCATCATTTCTTGGTGAAAAATTCCAAAATTTGATGAAAAAATTGAAAATTTTGCATTTTTCTAACTTTGAAGCTCTCTACTTGTAAGAAAAATAAACATTCTAAATAAATAATATTTTGATTCACATATACAATATGTCTACTTTATGTTTGCATCATAAAGTTGACGTGTTTTTTCTTTTGGAAGACACCAGAGGGCTTCAAAGTTCAGCAGTAATTTTACAATTTTTCACAAAATTTTCAAAATCGGAATTTTTTAGGGGCCAGTTCAGTTTTGAAGTGGATTTGAAGGGCCTTCATATTAGAAATACCCCATAAATAACCTCATTATATAAACTGCACCCCTCAAAGTATTCAAAATGACATTCAGTAAGTTTGTTAACCCTTTAGGTGTTTCACAGGAATCGCAGCAAAGTGAAGGAGAAAATTCAAAATCTTAATTTTTTACACTCGCATGTTCTTGTAGACCCAGTTTTTGAAATTTTACAAGGGGTAAAAGGAGAAAAAGCCCCTCAAAATTTGTAACCCAATTTCTCTCGAGTAAGGAAATACCTCATATGTGTATGTCAAGTGTTCGGCGGGCACAGTAGAGGGCTCAGAAGGGAAGGAGCGACAATGGGATTTTGGAGAGTAAGTTTTGCTGAAATGGTTTTTGGGGGCATGTCGCATTTAGGAAGCCCCTATGGTGCCAGAACAGCAAACAAAAAACACATGGCATACTATTTTGGAAACTACACCCCTCAAGGCACGTAACAAGGGGTCCGGTGAGCCTTAACACCCCACAGGTGTTTGACGACTTTTCGTTAAATTCGGATGTGTAAATGAAAAAAAAAAATTTTCACTAAAGTGCAGGTTTTTTCCCCAAATTTACCATTTCTACGAAGGGTAATGGGAGAAAAATCTCCCCAAAATTTGTAACGCAATTTCTCCCGAGTACGGAGATACCCCATATGTGGCCCTAAACTGTTGCCTTGAAATACGACAGGGCTCTGAAGTGAGAGAGCGCCATCCACATTTGAGGCCTGAATAAGGAATTTGCAGTAGGGGTGGACCCTGTTACAAGGATGGGGCTTGTCTCCACCAAAACCCTACAGCAGTGTTTCCCAAACAGGGTGCCTCCAGCTGTTGCAAGACTCCCAGCCTGCCAGGACAGTCTATGGCGGGTTGGAACCACTGAGTTAGGAAATAGACTCTAGCTCAGTGTTTCCCAACCAGTGTGCCTACAGCTGTTGCAAAACTACAATTCCCAGCACGGCCAGACAATCAGGGATGCTGGGCGTGTAGTTCTGCAATATCTGGCCCTTCAGATGTTGCAGAACTACAACTCCCAGCATGCCTGGACAGTCTGGGCATGCTAGGAGTTGTAGTTATGCAACAACTGGGGAAGAACAGTAGCCTCCAAACTGTAGCCCTCCAGATGTTGCAAAACTACAACTCCAAGCATGCCCAGACAGTCAGGCATGCTGGGAGTTGTAGTTCTGCAACATCTGAAGGGACAGATATTGCAGAACTACACGCCCAGCATCCCTGACTGTCTGGGCATGCTGGGAGTTGTAGTTTTGCAACATCTGGAGGGCTACAGTTTGGAGACCACCATATAGTGGTCTCCAAACTGTGTCACTTCAGATGTTTCCGAACTACAACTCCCAGCATGCCCAGACAGTCAGTGCACGCTGGGAGTTGTAGTTTTGCAACATCTGGAGGACCACAGTTTAGAGACCACTACACAGTGGTCTCCAAACTGTGACCCTCCAGATGTTGCAAAACTACAACTCCCAGCATGCTCAGACAGCCTTTGGCTGTGTGGGCATGCTGGGAGTTGTAGTTTTGCAGCTTTTAGAAGGCCACAGTGAAGATCACTTATCGCGATCTTCACTGCAGCCTTCTCCGCCGCACTTTCCGGCCGCCGCTCCACCTGCTCGCGCCGCTGCAACGGGATGTCGCCTCCGCTGCCTCCTCCGGTCCGGGTAAGCCGGGCCATGTTCCCCCCCCTCGCCGTCCGTGCTCCCCCCGCTCTGTACCGACTTCGATCGGTGCGCAGAGCGGGGGGAAATGAACTGTAACCCTCCGCCCCCCTCCTGCCATTGGTGGTCAGCCTGACCGACCAACGGCAGGGAATAGGAGGGGGTGGCAACATTGCCACCTCGCTCCTATGCTGTAGACTGATCGGAGCTGGCTCTGACAGCTCCGATCAGTCTCACTTTCCGGGAGATCGGGTCACCAGTGACCCGATTTGCCCGGATCGCGGCAAATCGCAGGTCTGAATTGACCTGCGATTTGCTTCGATCGCCGATATGGGGGGGTCTCAGGACCCCCCTAGGCATTGCCACGGGATGCCTGCTGATAGATATCAGCAGGCATCCCGGTCCGATCACCGCCCGGCGAGCGGCAGTGATCGGAAATGCCGAGGGCGTATGGATACGCCCTCCGTCCTTAAGTGACGGGACGCGAGGGCGTATGCATACGCCCTTCGTCCCCAAGGAGTTAAAGTGGTTATTCAGTATTAGACAAACCTGGCTGCTTTCTTTCAGAAACAGCGCCACACCTATCTGTTGTGGTGACTGGTAATGCAGATGCTAGAATCATCTGGTGCAGAAATGCTGCTGTGTGCACAGTAGAATTCCATTGAATTCATCATTACAGGAATATTTAAAGGGGTATTCCAGGCCAAAACTTTTTTTTATATATATCAACTGGCTCCGGAAAGTTAAACAGATTTGTAAATTACTTCTATTAAAAAAATCTTAATCCTTCCAATAGTTATTAGCTTCTGAAATTGAGTTGTTGTTTTCTTTCTAACTGCTCTCTGATTCTCCCATCATGCACAGCTCCCGGGATGTGACATCATCATTGAGCAGTTAGACAGAAAACTTCAGAAGCTAATAACTATTGGAAGGATTAAGATTTTTAATAGAAGTAATTTACAAATCTGTTTAACTTTCCGGAGCCAGTTGATATATATAAAAAAAAGGTTTTGCCTGGAATACCCCTTTAAGAATGCTGAGCAATGCAGATTTCATATAGAAGAAGTCTGCATTTACACACTTAAAGGATGACCTGGATTACAACACCCATTTTCATCTACCCTATTAAGGATATTGCGCATTATTACTAGCCATTATTTTACTTCTAAAACCCTATGCTCATCAAAAAATTGGATGATTTTCAGGAAAATAGATGTTATGTCTATGGCCAAGTATAGTTGCCCTGTGGCTGGAATGTCCCTGAAGAGTTCTCCATATGGTTGATCGTTCGGTGCCAGTGAATTATTCCTCACCAGGCATCTTGTCCAAGGCGGTGGGATGTCAGCCAGCAGACTGTCTCCGGTTCTGGAACAACTTATGGAGACTTGAGGCTGCAAAGTCATATTGGTCTTCTGCAGTTTGTCTTTACTCTATTGAAAACCGACAATTTTGTAGCCAAATCTGAGCCATCACCAGAGGATTACGAGAGCCTTTCTTAAATCATCTGGATAAGGAAAGACTACATTGTTTTGTTTTAGCTGTAGGGCCAAGATAAAAATCCTACAATGTTCCTTCCATTCATAGATCTATGCTGTCATAATCCTGTCAGAGACCTTGGAGTTCCAGACTGTGGCAGTCTTACACCTCCTTTACCAGAGGGAGAGAGAACGCTTCCCTCCCCCTTGTATTCATTAGCATAAGAAAGCAGAGCCAGCCAATGAGAAGAGCTCCTGGAAAGAGGGGTCTGGGCTGAGGCATTGATGGGATAATGTTACCTCTCCCCCAGAATCTCCTCCTCTCTCCTCTCAGTCTGTGTAAGAGACAGGGAAGGAGGCTGTCGGAGAGACAGCCAGGAATATTAGGAGACTGCATGAGACACAAAGAGCTGGAAGCTCCTCCTAATCCTATAAAGAGACAGCCTGGAGGATCAAGAGACATCCAGGGATATTGAGACAGACAGGAATACAGAGGAAGTGCCTGGAAGGAAGCCAGGAATATCTGGATACAGTGAAACCAGCAGCTAGGACTGCAGAACACACTGGGTGCCGGTGAGTAGCCCCAAGGTCCTGGGATTCTATCTTCTCCCCAGACAGCAGGGTGAAGATGACCGGTAACAGTGACCAAATACACTGACCGACTGCTATAGACAACAAGACAACAGCAGAAGAGAAATAGAGGGACATACTGTCACATCCAGTCTTGCTACATTGCATACACCATTCATAAGGAAGGTCGGTGACAGTCAATCTGCTGTGAGATGCTTGGTATAAAGTAAGAAGGAGCAGAAAAAGTCTGTGAGGTCCAGATCTGGTATTGATAACCACCTCGGGACAGGATTATAGCAGATCGGTACTAAACAGCTGGATTACAAGTGGATCCCATAAGAACAGAAACAATGAACTATTTGGTAAGTACCGGCAATAACCCTTTATGTTCTGTCTCGCTTTATTGCAACCAAATGATACTCAGTACAGAGAAAGGTAAAAGTGAGTAGACCCTAAGTAGATGGATGGATGTGAAAGGTCTAAATGAGACATTCGGAAGAAATGAGAGATTGTCGCAATGGGTGCTGTAAGATTATCTTAAAGTTAAAGCAAATGTAAAGCTAAGGTATCCAAGCTTAGATATTTAATGTAATATTATCGTCATCAATGTTCCTATAATAGTTGCAGAATTGTCATGAAGGAAGATTCTGCTGGAAGGACACCATACCTACATGGTCCAAGATTTGATGTATTTTCTAGCCTCAATGTACACTGTGTAATACTGGTTTAGAAATCCACATTAGAACACCATTCATGTACACATTTGTTGTGTTCCACCAAAGCCTCTAACCCATGTCAACCATCGGAAGACATGATTGTTCCTTCACCACACACGTTACAACAACCACTCAAGAATTACAGAGATTTGACTTCTCTGCCCAGCCATATATTGCATAGGAAAAGCTTTAAGGTGGAGTAAAAACAATGGCTTCTGAAATATTGGATTGAAGGCGTCCCATGAAATCCCAACTGCTTGGGGCTATAAAAGACTGTCATTACCCTGACAGAGAGAGCCAAGACGTATAGGGCTGGCAAAAGAGACAGTAAGCAGAGACAACAATAAGACAGAGCCATAAGTCTAGAGACCTGAATATAGGCCTCAAATTAAGAACAGCGAGTGTGCCAGAAAAGAATTTGGAAGATTCAGCAAAGACTGCCAGGCGACCATACATAAAAGACAGCCAAGAAATACTTGGATGTTAGTGACTAACACACCACAGTCAGGAAGGAAGCCAGCAATATGTGAACAGAACCGAGACTCCTACTGGATTAAAATAACATTACGACAGTGATTCTATGTATTATAATACTCTACAATAAAGTATATATGCTTAAGTGTGAGGAAATAGTGGTGCTACCTGTATAGATTTAATGAGATCTTTGCTTTGCATTTTTGCATGTCTGTTTAGGCTAAATGACCTAATACTCATTCAGTGCCATATTGCTCATGCGATACTGCCATATACACAGTGACATATTGCTACAATCTGTATTCTAAATGAAAATCTGTATGAATATTATAATAGATGTATTTTTCCCTTGTCCCATGTCAAAACATTTGGAATGATTTTGGATAAGACTTTTGTTGACTTCACAGTAATAATGAAAAACAATCTTCAATGGATATTCATTGGTCCAAAACAATCAGATCTTTGATATAAGATAAGTTAGCCACCAAACTGCTGTCATATAAGCCACATCATGTCCGCATCTATGGTCATCGGGACATATTCGAAAGTTGGTTACCATACCCAAAGAATTTAACTCAGTTATTATTGTAGATTGCTTGGTTAACTTAGTTCTAGTAGCATTTTAGTGAACATAGGTTACTATTCATCTATATCTAGCTGAACAAAATAAAGCCATATGTACATCCATCCCTGTTGGCTATCTTCCCGACCAGAACCTTTTTTGACCTTGTGACGTTCTGTACTAAATCTGTACAACTCTCTTCAGGATTTGTTTTTACAGTCGAATTCCTGGGAAACCATGAGCTTACTAGGGTTAAACTAGACGCTAGCACTTTGAAACAAAAGGACAGCATATTTTAAGGAAGTCCAAGGAATTTTAGGAATGCTCATTTTAGAGAAAGGTAGTACTTTATAAGGGAGACTCCAATCAGTTGCTCCAGAAAACAAGCATTTCTGGGGTGAAAAAGGACAGAGTTATACAATAGACATGGATTTTTCCAAATCTTTTTTGCCAGGATCAGAGATATGTTAATATGACCAATAGAACTGGCCAATGAATTATTGAGTGGTAGGTGTTAACTACTACACATGTTTGTAGCCATGATATTTAGCAACAGTAAATACATTTGAAGCAGCTCTGATCCATTTTCCATCACTTGAAATATGTTCAGAGGGAACCCCTGAAAAAGAAGTTCTCTTTGAAGTTATACCCTACAGTTATCCTCTCATTCTGGGAATCTTAGGTTTGGACACTTCCATGTAGCAATTATGTCATTCAACCCTCTAGTTATTGGTAGGATCAGCTGGATTTTTGTGTATACGGCCACCCTTAAAGATGTTACTATATGTGGACTTTATGGAGTGTAACAAGTGGCGTGTTTACTCACATCAGACTGTTAGGAGCACTTTTCAACTCCCCTTTAAAGGGTTATCCCAAGATTATAACTTATCACCTATCCACAGGATTGGTCATATGTAGCGGTTGGGGTCTGAACAATGTATTGCCACTGAGCACTCCAGTTATGTAGGGGGCAAGATACTCTGTTCTTCAGCTGCTTATCACCTATCCTGTGGAGACAGGTCATGGATGGAAAAAGTATTCATCAAAGTCTGGGTCTAGATAGAGAAGATAGAGAAGAAAAAGAATGACAACAACCACATCACCTGTGGTTTATTGGGTTTAAAGGGAGCCTGTCATCTGTAAATGGTGTTTGATATTTCACTAGCCAAAATAACTCTGCATGCTGCTCATATTGTATCTGGCATTTAAGGAATCTGGGAAGGAGGGTCCTAAGGCAGATGGGAACAGAGCTCTAAACAGTCAACTACTAATTATGTTGGCAATTTTAAAAACCAAGCATGGTGTATGTATTTTCCATTTTTAGACTTGAACAATTTTTAGAAAGGTATAAAACATATTCTGACATAGTAATTATGTCAAAGAGAACATGGATTATATAACCAAAACATGGACCAAATTGGAGCAAACAACATTGGAGAGACATATCTGCATAGTAATACAAAAGACCTCCATATTGTCTTAGAGACAAAAAAAATAAAAATAAATAAATGTATTAAAGATATACTAAAAGAAAAATATAAAAAGGGAATAAAAGGAGGAAGAAAAGAGTAAGGTGAGAGTTGGGCGAGAGAGACAGAGAGAGAGATGAGAGGACAGTCCACTGACCATTCTGCCATTTTGTATATCATTTATAGTGTAACCTTCAAAATATTAAGTATTTTCCTTTTTACTACAGAAAAAAAACCTGGAACTGTAGGACAGATCTCTCAAATTTCATCAATACTAATCACATTTTCAGACTAAAATAGAGTTGTTAGAAAACCCAGATACTACAAACCTACATTGCAGAGCTAGACTGGGGCTAAATATGAGTCAATTTCCTTTTGGCACCAGCTCAAATCTCTGTGAATAATTGGCCCGGATCTTGGTATTATAGAATAGTCTGCATAGCTTAACCTCTGCAGCAAGTGGGCCCCACTGCTGATTACTGTATAGACCGAGCTGAGCATTAATCATTTACCAACAGATAACAAGCTGTAAAGCAAACAGGATCTGTGGGTGGATGGAAGAATTGTACATTTATAGCCAGCCATATGATGTATTTCTCAGAGTGATATAGCCAATAAGTCATATTGGTGGCCAATTACTCACATTCTGCAAACATTCATTTGATGAAGTCACATTGTATGTATTCCTCCTATTAGTACAATAATGAAAGCCAGGAATTTCCTCTGCTATAGGGAAGATTTGTCATAGTAACTTCCTTTTTTCAAGCATGTTGATGGAATTTAAGGTTGTCGTACTCAACTCATAAGCCTTTACAGCTGATCATGTGACAGCTTACATGTGTCCATTGTAACCTAGGAAGGCAAGGGGCATTGTCATTGATTTGTTACACATTTCTTCTCCATAAGAAATTATATCTATTTGGTAAATGTATGTTTCTATATACTGTCATAAAACAGATCTTCATAAATCTTCATACTGAAGTGGATTTGCTGTTCTTGGAAAGCTGTGTGACAATCTCTGTAGTAAAATGTTTGTTGAGGTTCACACTATGTTATGCAAACCTGGTGACAGTCCTAAATAGCCACCAGGAAGCGAAGAGCGTTTATACCCTTGTTCTCGGTCATGCACTTTGCATGACCGAAAAAACTGCATTCTAATGTCCTGGCCACAACTGCCAATAAGTCTGATAGGGGGGTGCTTCTCCTGGGCTCCCTGTAATGGGAGCATCTCCAGACCCGCCTCTCAACTATGATTGACAGCTTTAGCATTCAGTCAGAAAGCCACAAGAGCTGTCAATCCTGAAGGAGCCCGGGAGAATACCGGCCTCTCGGATCTAGCGACAGCTGTAAAATGCCCTTTCCAGTGGCTATTTCCAGTGGCTGTCACCAGTTTTGCCGTGTACACCCTATTCCAGTTAACCTAAGTGCTGCTATAGGTCTATATATATCACAGATTCCAAAAGTGTGCAGTTTTGGCCTCTATTCAAGATGCATGCATTAGGGTTTGCTTAACTGAATAGCGCTGACCTCTACACTATTCTATGAGCTGGATTGTGCAAAAATAAAGAGAAGAAAAGAATATTGTGCGGTCTAAGTTTTCATATTGGCATCCATCATAGGTTTACATCAGACATATACTTTGTGGACTCCCTCCGATGAATTGATCTGATGGTCACTGATGATGCAGCATGAAACCCAACAAACTGAAGTTGTTTCGGTTGTCATTTAGCTTTCTAATACTACTCTACTTAATAACAGAGGAAACGCAAAGACATTGATGGTGTATATCGAAGTTATATTATCAGTTTCACTGAAATAAATGGCGACAGTGCCAAGAGAATCACATGCCAATTTAGCTCTAGACAGCTCAATCGTATCCCTGGCCATTGACTGTAGCGCACAACCACATGTCCTGCCACTTTTTTCTAGTGATCATCAGGGGTCACAGTGGTTTGACTCCCATCGATTTGATCACTTCAGTAAGAAAACCACTTGAAATGTAAAGTTTATTTTAGCAGGATATGGTATGGTACTAATGTAAATATAAAATACATGCAACTAGGCTTAATGAGAACTCCAGTTAATTGACAAATAGGAAACTTGCTTTGGCAAAAAACATCCTAAAATATGATAAACATCTGCATGTACTATATTTGAACAAATAAATCTATTGTCACTTTCCTGTGGGAATACCATAACAATAGAAGGCAAACATGTGCAGCATTTATTTTGGAGACATTTGTCTGTGTTGGGTTCTTCTTTCTGGCATTTTGTCCAGAATCATGGAAAAATAATGTGATACAAATATATCAATATTGCATTTGGTAAAGTTCCCAGAGTGGTGCTGTCAGTTTCAACCAGTAATTCTCTAATCAGAAACTGTCCAAACAATGGCTGAGATTCTGGCTACAGAAGGATAAGTGCAGCGAATATATGGGAAGAAAATGAGTTTTGGGAGAGGGGAGAGCCAAACGTCATAACGACTCAGCATTGGATGAAGCTTGATTAAAGCTGGCGCATTAAATGCTGCATACATTATCTAAAACAAATTGCTATCATTATGCTAAGGTGTTCAATAACAGCAAATACCATTATATACAATTAGTTCCTTCCAAAAGATATAGGATCAATCTATAGTAACAGGTCACTACTGAAAAAAAAAACTATGTGATATTTGTAATGACTGAACATAGTGAGGTCAGGCCTGTATATTAGTAGTGTAAGGGCTGTATCATACAGACCTGATATAGCGCAAATCTGCTAGATTGGAACTCAGTTAAAAAGCATATCACATGGCCCAGTTAGAGATTGCTCACATATGTCTGGCGTCAGTCATCTTTTTCCTCCGTTGCTAGCTAAAAAGCGCCGGAGGTAAACTGATGCTAGAACCAAATCCATTAATTTGAATGGGACAGTTCATATTCATACAGCATCTCAAATTGGACGCGGAATGGTTAGACACACCAGACAGGGGTATGCATCTTGCTGGGTTTTCCCGGTCGGCATTCAGAAAAAATAAACACCACTTTTGTCATCAGTTGGGTTCATTAAGCCGGACGCTGGACAGAACCTATCAGTAATGTACTTTGCGGCATAGAAAGGGTCCCCAAGAGCCCCTCCCTCCTTAGCACCCAATCTTCTGTCAACCCGTTTTGATCTACGCTGTGTTTAGATACTGGTAATCATTTTAAAGCTAATTCCTCTAAATACCCATCATAATCCTCTAGTACTTCAGAGACCAGTGCCTGGAGAAATAAAGAACTCTTACAGCATACTACACGACTAATATAGATATACACATATACACTGCTCAAAAAAATAAAGGGAACACTAAGATAACACATCCTACATCTGAATGAATGAATGAACTAATGGTATGAAATACTTTCGTCTTTACATAGATGAATGTGCTGACATCAAAATCACACAAAAATTATCAATGGAAATCAAATTTATCAACACATGGAGGTCTGGATATGGAGTCACACTCAAAATCAAAGTGGAAAACCACACTACAGGCTGATCCAACTTTGATGTAATGTCCTTAAAACAAGTCAAAATGAGGCTCAGTAGTGTGTGTGGCCTCCATGTGCCCGTATGACCTCCCTACAACGCCTGGGCATGCTCCTGATGAGGTGGTGGATGGTCTCCTGAGGGATTTCCTCCCAGACCTGGACTAAAGCATCTGCCAACTCCTGGACAGTCTGTGGTGCAGCGTGGTGTTGGTGGATGGAGCAAGACATGATGTCCCAGATGAGGAATGGGCGGGACAGTCCATAGCATCAATGCCTTCCTCTTGCAGGAACTGCTGACACACTCCAGCCACATGAGGTCTAGCATTGTCTTGCATTATGAGGAACCCAGGTCCAACCGCACCAGCATATGGTCTCACAAGGGGTCTGACGATCTCATCTTGATACCTAATGGCAGTCAGGCTACCTCTGACAAGCACATGGAGGGCTGTGCGGCCCCCCAAAGAAATGCCACCCACCACCAAACCGGTCATGCTGGAGAATATTGCAGGCAACAGAATGTTCTCCATGGCATCTCCAGACTCTGTCACGTCTGTCACATGTGCTCAGTGTGAACCTTCTTTCATCTGTGAAGAGCTCAGGGCGCCAGTGGTGAATTTGCCAATCTTGGTGTTCTATGGCAAATGCCAAATGTCCTGCATGGTGTTGGGCTGTAAGCATAACCCCCACCTGTGGACATTGGGCCCTCATAACACCCTCATGGAGTCTCTTTCTGACTGTTTGAGTGGACACATGCACATTTGTGGCCTGCTGGAGGTCATTTTGCAGGGATCTGGCAGTACTCCTCCTAGCACAAAGGCGGACGTAGCAGTCCTGCTGCTGGGTTGTTGCCCTCCTACGGCCTCCTCCACCTCCTCTTATGTACTGGCCTGTCTCCTGGTACTGACTGACAGTCACAACAAATCTTCTTGCCACAGCTCGCATTGATGTTCCATCCTGGATGAGCTGCACTACCTGAGCCACTTGTGTAGGTTGTAGACTCCGTCTCATGCCACCACTAGAGTGAAAGCACCGCCAGCATTCAAAACATCAGCCAGGAAGCATAGGAACCGAGTAGTGGTCTGTGGTCACCACCTGCAGAACCACTCCTTCATTGGGGGTGACTTTCTAATTGCCTATAATTTCCACCTGTTGTCTGTTCCATTTGTACAACAGCATGTGAAATTGATTGTCAATCAGTGTATCTTCCTGAGAGGACAGTGTGATTTCACAGAAGTGTGATTGTGGTGCTTAAGTGTTCCCTTTATTTTTTTTGATCAGTGTATATATATATGTGTGTGTGTGTGTGTGTGTGTGTATACACATACACACACACATTGCTGTTTGGTTTTCATGTCCTCAGGGTACTTTGAAGACATGATCATGCAGGTGTTGTCTTCTGACAAGTCTCGACCAAGATGCTATCTGAAGCCCTGTTCCTGCATTCCTCTTGAGCGGCATATTTTATTTTATTGGTATAACCTTGTTCTATACACGTACAGCACAACTTTGCAACTAGGAAGGAAGGTGCAACAGGAGCTCTATGACCTGCGGAAGCGGCTATAGGACATCCAGCTAGAAGTCTTACGGGAAACAGGCTTTTTGTTTAACCATTTCCCTGCCAACAAGATACTTTGAAAAGTCCCCCCCACCGGTAGAAACACTTACCATTGTGTTTTCCTTCAGACATTACCAAGTATATTCCAATGAAGCTTTTAGATGTAAAGCAAATGTTATATTGCTATGCTCAGCAATGATATTTAAATGTTAGCTTGTTCACCCCCCCATGTATTATTAGATAATGACATTATGGCTGGATTCACACGGCAGAATTTCCTTACTCTACTTCTCCATGTAAAAACCCTGCCCTGGAATACTTGTGAAATTAAAGCACCATAAATGTCAATGAAAGGTCCTAATGAGGATTATTTTCAGTGAGGACATTCTGCAATGAAATTCTGTAGTGTGAACCCACCCTTAGGCTTCATTGCAGATTGTTGAGAAAGCTGGTTATGAACCAATGCTATGCAGAGGTGAAAAAGTAAAGGTTACATCAATACCATAATGTGGGTGTTTTTCATATATCATGAATTATTGTAAAATATCATTTATTTTACTGCCATCTTCTTAGGTAGCAGAAGAGCTTTTTTTGCTCCCTCAGACTGTTACTTTCGGACACCTCATAGATATAGCGATGGTATAACATTCTACAGTTTCAGCACTTGCACAAGGACCAAACAGTCAACTAGTTGACTGCCTGGCCAAACTATTACTGATGGCCTATCCTGAGGATCAATTTTTAAAGAATGAATAACCCCTTTAATTTCTCCATCAGTGGGGGAGATATTCAAAAACGACTGTAATTTCTGCTAACCCAATATTAATGACACCATTTTTTTTCTTGCCGCCCAATTTTATTAGTTGACGCCATATTGGATTTCTTTTGTGCAAAATTTGCCACGGTTGGTGCCAAAATCGTCAATTTTGGCGCCAAATTTTACATCCTGGAAAATTCTGGCAGAAGCATAATATTCCATGATTACTAGTTCCCACACAAGCGATAACTGTAGAAATAAAACATTTCTAGGGCTTAAATGTGAGTTCAGGTGCAGTAACCATGAAAAAAATAAAAATATATTTTTTTTAATAACATTTTCCAATAAAAATAATACATTTTTCAATAATTGATGAAATAACACCTTTAAAAAAATACAATAAAACTACAACCATTTCTGTGATTTCTACACAAGCAAAAAGCTGGTGTGAAATTTTTGATGTAAAATGGACTCACACCCCTTTGAAAATATCATGTAAAACATGACATTTACATAGCCACGCCCACTTTTGCAAAACTGGTGTGACTAGTGTAAACCTTGGATAATTCTCATGTAAAACACTTTGAGTATCTGCTGGAAACTTTTAAATGTACTCCACGGTGGACACATTGAAAGTCATATTCAAAACTCAAATACAAAAATTTCTGAAGTGTTTTGAATATGACCCCCAATGTGTCCACCATGGAATACATTTCAGAAGGATTACTACAACCATTACATTTACTTCTTTGTTGTTCCAAGAGATGTTGGCTGTCATGAAGACCATGTTTGGCTTATTGAACTTTTGACATTTTGACCATTAGCAAAAAAAAAAGTTTCCTAAATAACCACAACATTGAAGACATGTCTGGTTTCTCGAGGCCTCTTAGGAGACCTCAGATCTGGAATGTCACGGCTAAGCTACTAATCAGACTATACTTAATTACCAATTAAGGCTTTTATTAGTCATCGTGGTTAAAAGAGGTTCTCTACTGAGACATGGCTAACTTTTATAAGCAGTAGAAAATGATGGATCGCTGTTTCCAGCAAAAGGAGGTTAATCAATAGGATAGGGGATAAGATGTCCGATCGTGGGGTCCCGTCGCTGATCTCCGTGCTGCACCGAACGTTCGTTTAGAGCATCGGGTTCAGTGCCGGAGGATTGTGATGTCATGGCCATGCCCCCTCAATGCAAGTCTATGGTAGGGGGCATGGTGGCCGTCAAACCCCCTCCGATAGACTTTCATTGAGGGGGCATGGCTGTGATGTCATGAGCGGGGCATGACTGTGACGTCACGAGCCTCCGCCCTGCATCACCAGTCATCCGGTACAGAGTGAAGTTCTCTCCGTGCACAGGATGTCTGGGGTGCCGCTGCCAAGACAGCGGCCGGACCCCGCGATCAGACATCTTATCCCTATCCTTTGGATAGGGGATAAGATGTCAAGGGGAGGAGTACCCCTTTAAAAGACAATCTATCATCAAGTGGCTACATAGTGCTCACAAACTAAGTGACTTAAAAGTGAACATAAAGACATTTCCTATATGTAGTTAACAAGTTAGAACCTTCTGGAATGTAATACCTATCTCCAGACTTCTTATGTGCACCAACATGCCATTTGCATGAGAAGGTTGTATTTCATAATGCACTGAATAGCCATTGTCAGGCTCTGTTAAAGGGCAAGCTCATAAATTCTCATTCCTGACAGTGGTGAGCTGCAGAAGAATTGTGGGTAGCGGTATGGTTTCACCTTCTGAACTTTATTTTCTCGCAGGTTTTAAGTCCATGCTGCAAAGTAAACATGTGTTTAACACTACAGTGTCATCGACCTTCCTGGGGTTACTATTAACATATACTATGCACATGATGATATATGATATTTAAAAAGAGGTTATATTTTTGTAATTACAATAAGTGACATCTTAGTTGTACAGTCATATACACATGGAATCTCAGATGTGCAGTCACTTAGTTATTCACACAATTAGTATTTTAACCAAGAGTGGAACCAAAAAGAACATTTTAGAAAAACTAAAATGGAAAGATTTGGACCATTTTCTGTGTTGGTTCCACTCCTGGTTTCTGTTAAAAAAGATAGTGAGCAAAATGCTATAGATATTAGTTGTCACCAAAATTACATAACGGAAGATGCTTTTGGTTTTCTGTACAAAATATTACATATTCATAATAAGCAATATGGAAGTGAAGAATGCTGAAATGGAGTGATAGAACTGGTGCCAACCATATGGAAGCCGTAATGGAAGCCAAGTTATTTTGGTATAACGTAGCATAGGATTATTAAAATTGTATTTTGCCAAAGCGATTTTTTTTAGGTGGAAATGTTCTTTAATTCTGTCCTGTATTTGGAATGTGTATACTCTCTTCCAGTAATGGCTCATTAGCTTCCAAGTGATTATAGCAATTATTGTGTGGTCTAAGTGCAGATCAAACTATAGATTTAGTCTAAACATACAAATGCCCATACAAATTAGATTAAAGTTGATAAAAATGTTCAATTTCAACCAAAACAAAACCAATTAAACTATGGCTAACTGTAAAGGTACTAATAAATTTAAAAAACGGCTATATCCCCGATCCCTCCGTAATCATGAACGATCATCTTGATTGAGTGTTAATGTGTACTGAATGGAGAGAGGAGGACTTCTGGAAAAAAGTCAGCCATGTAAATTTTTGTCTGATGGCTAGATGAATGAACTTTCATCCATGAATGACCATTTAGGAAATGTTTTTAAAGTATTCTCAGAACATACCCAGAGCATTGCCAGTATGATTGTTCTTGGCTCATTGAAATACTGTAATGGCTAATATGAACTAAATTGTATATGGCTGCATTGAAGAATGGATCATTTATACAACTGTTCATTTAATGGTTGCTCAACCATCAGCTTAGCCCTATCTAATGTATACATATACCTTAAAGGAGTATTCTGGGATATAAAAGTTTATTCCCTATACTAAGGATATGTGATCTCCCGCATGAAAAGAGCCATAAAGTTGTGGCATGTAGGTCAATGGGAGATCTGGAAATACCCGAGTGCAATGCTCCAGCTCTCCCATAGAGAAGCATTGAAGGGGCATGTTGGCCACTGCTTCGTGCGATGGTCCACACAGCTCTTTTCATGCAAAGAGCCGGGGAGCTGTGCGGGAGATCGCAGGGGGTCCCAGCAGTCGGACACCCTACGATCTGACACATTCCCTATCCTTAGGATAGGGGATATATTTTTATTTCCTGGAGTACTCCTTTAAGTGCACACAATCCTTAGACTTAATCTCTCTTGATAGGGACATTAATGAGTGTAAATGTCCCCTGGTTGATATTTACAATATACTTGCTGCGTAGTATAGATGTGGTGGTATAGATGACTGCAAGATAAAAATCAGATGTGGCTTGCTTAAAAACAAAATTGTTATTTATAAATGAACTAAATGTTTCTAGACTAATAATTGCTTTATTATATAAGTGCTATCTTTATTAGAAGATTATTTATCCTTATATAATACTACTGTTAATGGTATATTCATTTTTATAATGTGTTGTATAGGACTTGCTGAAATAAGTGTAAATGCACAGGGACAGATTTGTTGCAGCTTCTCCATGCAGATTTGTGCCTAAAAAATCCACCGTAGATTAGAAAACCATGCAAATGGAGGCAGTTTCTCAAATCTCATCCACATGCTGTGGATTTTCTTCTGGGTAAGAATTGATGTTCTATGCTCATTTTGCATCTGCAATTTGTGTTATGGATTGTTCATGGATTTTTCCTTATTAAAGGAAAGGTATCATTTATAAAAACGTATCCCTATCCGCAGGTTAGGGGATAAGATTTAAATCGCAGGGGGTCTGACTGCTGGGACCCCCACAATCTCTTTCATCATGGACCCCCGTGCGAAGCAGCAGCCGACACAACACCATAATTAATCTCTAAGGGAGAGCGGGAGATAGCCGAATGGCTCTCCTATAGAGATACATGAAGGGGGTGTGTTGGCCACCATGCTTCGTGCGAGTGTCGACACGTCCCGTTCCTGGGAAGAGCAGGGGGTCCATGCAGGAGATCGCAGCGGGATAGGGGTGTTCCAGTGGTCAGACCCCCCACGATCTAAAACTTATGCCCTATGGATAGAGAATATGTTTTTATGCATGATAAATCTCCTTTAACTTTAATGGGGTCGGGTAGAAACCACATAAAAATCTACAGCAGCAAATCTACACTAAAATCCACATGGATGAATTTTTTTTTACAAATCTGTCCTGTGTGAATTTATCTAAACTGTTTTGGGGGTCAGAGGTTTCATACTGCAGCAAACCCTATTTTTTGTGTGTGTATTTTTTCTTAAATTACTATTTTCTCTGTTTACTTTAACCAAGAGACATATAAAACACAATTGATGCTTAGTTTTTCAGTAGAATCAATTTAAGCAACATTTCTTCCGCATTGATGTCCTCATCTGCACCACTAACACGTCGGATTGAGGTCTATTGAGAACAAAATGTTCTTTATCACTTAGAAAATGTATCCTCCAGTTATAAGATTTTAAGCAAAAACCATCTAGTTTTGGGAAATCACAGGAATCATATACAATACTTACACCATAACAGAAACATAACACTATCCTTTGGTGGGAAGAGTAAATTGCAATTGTATATAAATTATCTCCTAGGGCAAAGCCAAACAACCCCATGTTCCATGTTTTCTTCGGATAGTTTATGTCTACCTTCATGGATAAATAGTAATAAAACTGTATTGTTCTTTTTATAGTTATAAATTATTAAGAAGAATTCAGATTTTGCAAATATTACAGATATGAGTTCATTTGGAATGCAGAAATGCGAATGTCTACATCTCAGGCAGATAAAGAGTTGATACTGTGGTTTATTTTAGGTGACCTTCATAGAAGGTGTTTCCTTTTCCTTGTTCAAGTCTCAATGAGATGTCAGCTTTATATACATATATATATATATATATATATATATATATGCCCAACCCCCCTTCACCACTCCCAGCTGCTCTACTACTGCTACCATGGAAGTCCCGGGCAGGGCTGGTTTCAGTGTTATCCTGGGAAAAAGTGGAGCCGCAAATGCAAAAATTTTGTATCAACATCATTCACATTCAGTAAATTCAGGAGATGACATCCAGGACTTATCATCCAAGAGCATTGTTATGGTCCTAAAAGACCAGGAACACAAGCCCCAATGCATATGCACCTCACCCCTATTCAGATACATATATTGTTTCAAATACTACTACTATGCCAAACATTACCTCCATACTATTAAAGGAGTACTGTAGTGTAAGACACTTATCCCCAATCCACAGGATAGGGAATAAGTGTCTAATCACGGGGGGTCTGACTGCTGGGACCTCCTGCAAACTCCTGTATGGGGGACCCGGGATTGCCGCAGCTGTGCCCGGCTAATGCGCTTGTCGTCCACCTCACTGAGGTCGGCCACACGCTCCCCCCCATATAGCTCTATGGGTTCTATGGGCTCGAATGCTGCATCTCCGCCTCTCCCATAGAGATACATGGAGGGGAGGTGTCCATGCTGTGGCCAACATGCCTCCTGCACAGGAGAGCCCTGGCAGAGCCGGGCCCCGTACAGGAGATTGTGGGGGGTCCCAGCATTCAGACCCCCCCCCCCCCACACACACACACACGATCAGACTTATCCCCTTATAGGGGATAAGTGTCTTACACTGCAGATCTCCTTTAATGAACAAAGCACACTGTAGAAAGTCCAATGATGTCACTCAACCAAGTAAAAATATTACCTCCACATTATAGCCACTAACAATACCGCTACATAGAGAATTAATATTATAACTATGATGACCATATAAGTGACTACCGTAGTTAAAAGGACTCCCTGGTAAGTTTTCTGTCATTTTTGTAATTCATGTTTCCGGTATTTCCCATTTTGTCCGCCATGAAGACATCCTTGTGACTGCACCTATTGCCCCAATCTCTCTCACACACTATTCTCAATGCCCCTATCATTCTCCCAGACTACCCTCCATGCCCCCTTTTCTCACATACACTGCTCAATTAACCCCCTTTTGGTTAAAGAGACTGCTCTCAATGCACCCACCATTCTCGCAGATTGTTCCCCATGCCCCCCTCACACAGACTGCTCCCTATGACTCCCCTCCTGTTACATAGACTGTTACCCATGCACCCATCTTTTTCACAGACTGCTTTACATGCACTTATCTTTCTCACAGACTGCAATCTCTATGCCCCCTCTCTCATAGACTGCTCCACATGCACTTATCTTTCTCACAGACTGCAATCTCTATGCCCCCTCTCTCACAGACTGCTCCACATGCACTTATCTTTCTCACAGACTGCAATCTCTATGCCCCCTCTCTCATAGACTGCTTTACATGCACTTATCTTTCTCACAGACTGCAATCTCTATGCCCCCCTCTCTCACAGACTGCTCCACATGCACTTATATTTCTCACAGACTGCAATCTCTATGCCCCCTCTTTCATAGACTGCTCCACATGCACTTATCTTTCTCACAGACTGCAATCTCTATGCCCCCTCTCTCATAGACTGCTCCACATGCACTTATCTTTCTCACAGACTGCAATCTCTATGCCCCCCTCTCTCATAGACTGCTCCACATGCACTTATCTTTCTCACAGACTGCAATCTCTATGCCCCCTCTCTCACAGACTGCTCCACATGCACTTATATTTCTCACAGACTGCAATCTCTATGCCCCCTCTCTCATAGACTGCTCCACATGCACTTATCTTTCTCACAGACTGCAATCTCTATGCCCCCGCTCTCATAGACTGCTCCACATGCACTTATCTTTCTCACAGACTGCAATCTCTATGCCCCCTCTCTCATAGACTGCTCCTCATGCCCTTATCTTTCTCACAGACTGCAATCTCTATGCCCCCTCTCTCACAGACTGCTCCACATGCGTTCCTCTCCTCTCATCCTAACACCTAATGCTTACTGTTTCCTTCTCCATGGTCTCTCCTCTTGCACAAAGTGCTCATTTTGCCCTTCTTCACATACACTTCTTTCCTTATCTATGAAGAGGACTGTACAGCTGTTATTGAACATTCACAATGGGGGGTATTTATCAATTTTACCTGTTGACAGTTTCTTTTTACCCTTTTTTTTTCACTTTGGTTTTCGTGGACATGCACCAAATTTATAATTTGGTGCAAGTTGTTAGTAATTTTGGCTCAAATGTTGAAATCAGCCGTTCACATCGCCTTTTACACGGAACTTACCGCCACAGAGGACGCGTATTTTACCCTTTAGAGCAGCCATTTCGGAGTCCCTCCTGCAGTATATCAGCAAGCGACATGAGTTATTTTTCTTTTGTGGGGTTTATAGCCACCATGTGAAATGGATTTTATTTTCAACTTGGGTAGTTTTTTTTTTTTGTTACTTTAGTGCAGTGGTCTTCAACCTGCGGACCTCCAGATGTTGCAAAACTACAATTCCCAGCATGCCCGGACAGCCGTTGGCTGTCCGGGCATGCTGGGAGTTGTAGTTTTGCAACATCTGGAGGTCCTCAGGTTGGAGACCACTGCTTTAGTGCTTACCTTTCCTGAACCTGTGTGGCCATGTCCAATGCTGGCTCAACGGAGGGTGAAGGTTCCTCAGAGACAACTATGTCGCAGGATAGTATTGAGCAGTCCTGGAGGCGTCGCTAGAGATGAGCGAACTTACAGTAAATTCGATTCGTCACGAACTTCTCGGCTCGGCAGTTGATGACTTTTCCTGCATAAATTAGTTCAGCTTTCCGGTGCTCCCATGGGCTGGAAAAGGTGGATACAGTCCTAGGAGACTCTTTTCTAGGAATGTATCCACCTTTTCCAGCCCACCGGAGCACCTGAAGGCTGAACTCATTTATGTCATCAACTGCCGAGCCGAGAAGTTCGTGACGAATCGAATTTACTGTAAGTTCGCTCATCTCTAGTCACTGCTTTCACAAAAAAAAATGTTTTTATGTTTTTTGACGCCTTTACATTTTCTGACATTGCTTAGTGTGTTTTCCATGTGCAAAATTTCTTGGCGGTGATTTGCGCCAAAAAAAAAAGGGATTTGCGCCAAAATTGCACCAAAGATCGATTGGTGCAAATGATGAATTACTGACTAAAGTTAAAATCACATACAGGACCATGTGATTTTGAGAAAGTTGTAAAAATGACAGTGGAGAAGATGCGCCAAACTTTGGCGCAAAAAGACACTGCGCCAAAGTATTGCGCCAAAGTTACATGAAAAAAAAAACCACATAAATCCTTTGATAAATACCCCCATAGTCTTCGGGAAGATAGTTTCATCTGCACTTTTGTATACTAAGACTGACAAAGACCATGTAACCATATGTTGCCTTTCAGATCTATATACTGTATCTGATAACAGCTGGGTGACAATCTATATAGGCACTCAGCATTGTTGCTAATAGCCTTTGGGTGTTGCACGAAACGCATAGGAATCTGAAATTTTGGATTGTATAAAATGTATAATTGTTCTATTTTGCATAAATAGGGTGAAACAACATGTACATGCCATTTTATGAGCCTCACAGCCTTATAGTATTGGTAATAATGTATGATGACTTTTTGCTTTCAGTGGTTCTGGGGCTTATAGGAGCTATATATGATGAACCATAAATGATATATAGGTATATATATAGTTTGTATATAGTTTCATACTGCTCAATCATAATTATGCTGTTCTTTTGGAGGTTGAGGGTCTATAGCAGTGTTTCCCAACCAGTGTGAGACTCCAGCTGTTACAAAACTACAACCCCTAGCATGCCTGGACTTTGTCTGCCCAGGCATGCTGGGAGTTGTAGTTTTGTAACAGCTGGAGGCACCCTGATTGGGAAACAATGCTCTATATGCCCCCTAGAAATAGAGGATTTATAGTTATAGCTTTCTATGCAGCTCCCATTGCTATAGTAAATAGCTTCAACAAGCATTAACATTACATGCATAGTATGATGCCACTAGAGCAGTGGTCTTCAACCTGTGGACCTCCAGATGTTGCAAAACTACAACTCCCAGCATGCCCGGACAGCCGTTGGCTGTCCGGGCATGCTGGGAGTTGTAGTTTTGCAACTTCTGGAGGTTCGCAGGTTGGAGACCACTGCAATAGAGCATGAGTGAATGGGGTGCAGCCCACTGTGTCTGGTTAAAGGAGTACTCCGGCGCGCACTTTTTTCCTTTTATCCCGTCCGGGCTGCAAAATAAAAGAAAACACACTTTCTCTTACCTGCCAACGAGCCCCCGGAGCTCCGGTACACTCCGGTACAGGTGTTCGGTCCCCGGGCTGTATTCTTCTTACTTCCTGTTAGCCCGGCACGTCACACGGAGCTTCAGCCTATCACCGGCCGAGGCGGGACATCACTGCGGCTGGTGATAGGCTGAAGCTCCGTGTGACGTGCCGGGCTAACAGGAAGTAAGAAGAATACAGCCCGGGGACCGAACACCTGTACCGGAGCTCCGGGGGCTCGTTGGCAGGTAAGATAAAGTGTGTTTTCTTTTATTTTGCAGCCCGGACGGGATAAAAGGAAAAAAGTGCGCGCCGGAGTACTCCTTTAAGGCTAGGGCTACATGATGACATTAGATGGTAATGCTTTGCTGCCGAAATGATAGTGAATGCAGCCGAGCAGAGACTAGCAGGTTGGGATTTCTACCCGCTGTTGTGCCAGGGTAACGTGTGAATTGCAATGTGACCACATTCACTATCATTAGTTGTGATGTAGACTGTGACAAATTGTCATGTAACCCTAGCCTAATTCTACAAGTGAGTATGCAGAGGTAACACTGGGGCACAGACTGCATTGTGCCTATACTCCGAGGCAAATCCCGGGGGGAGGGGGAAAGAGCTTGTCCTGCAGGACTCCTGCTAATGGGAACAGTTTTCCTGGTGTGCAAAAAGTGCAGGAACTCCGTCCCCATGCGTTCCTGCAGGACTTGTGCCCTGCCCTAACTGTATACTATCCTATATCTGGATCTGATCTGGTTAAATCTTTACGGGATGGAAACTGATACAAGTGCATTGGTTTGGATCATGTTCAAAGCAACTGAATAAATGGGGAACAGGAATAAAATCCGTCATGCCTCGGGATGTTTCCCTAACTTGTGAACCCCAGCAATACTTTTCCATCCATCGATGTTTAAATTAAAAGAAGAATATACTACTTCAATTATCATTATCATCATTACTATTATTATTAATACACTGCTCAGTTAAGCAACACAATGTAACTCCAAGTCAATGACACTTCTGTGAAATCACACTGTCCACTCAGGAAGCAACACTGATTGACAATCAATTTCACATGCTGTAGTGCAAATGGAACAGACAACAGGTGGAAATTATAGGCAATTAGCAATACACCCCCAATAAAGGAGTGGTTCTGCAGGTGGTGACCACAGACCTTTTCTAAGTTCCTATGCTTCCTGGCTGATGTTTTGGTTGTTTTTAAATGCTGGCAGTGCTTTCACTCTAGTGGTAGTTGTAGATGGAGTCTACAACCCACACAAGTGGCTCAGGTAGTGCAGCTCATCCAGGATGGCACATCAATGCGAGCTGTGGCAGGAAGTAGAGATGAGCGAACTTACAGTAAATTCGATTCGTCACAAACTTCTCGGCTCGGCAGTTGATGACTTATCCTGCATAAATTAGTTCAGCCTTCAGGTGCTCCGGTGGGCTGGAAAAGGTGGATACAGTCCAGTATTAATAATAATAATAATAATACATAAAAACACAAACCTATTTAAGGATATTCTTGATATTTATCATTTTACACTTTTGTTACCCCTTCCCTTCTCCTTTGTTGAAATTGATGGACATATGTCTTTTTTAACCATACTTACTATGTAACTATATATTTTAAATATTGCAAATAAAATTAAATTAAATAAATAAAAGCATTTTTCAAATGTTACACCCTATAAAAGGCTGGTTAAATAAAGAAGCTTTTATGAAAAACACTTTAGGAGCACTGATACACATAAAATACATTGAAACTAACCTTCCTAGACTATGTTCACATAGCGAAATTTGCAGCGGAATATCGGCAGAATTGTAAGGTATCTATACACAGAATTCTGCTGAAATTCCAGCCCCATTGATTTCAATGGGAGTCCGCCGCAAAATTCAGCAAAATCCTATATTTTGACGGAAGGTGGAAAGCAGAATGGAACTGCGGAATCCCATTCAAATCAATTTGTAATAAATTATGACGGAATTTCCGTTAGAATTCTTTAGTGGAATTCCGCACAGAAATTCGTCTGTGTGAACATACCCTTATAAGGCTCTTTTCACACCAGGTTTCCTTTGTGTGTTTGCCATATATGTTGCATATTGGCCTTTATACAGTGTTTTCCAACTGGGTTTCATTATTCCTGCTGGATGGAATAGCCCAGACCCTTGCTCTATGATACAGAAATCAGTAAAACATATTTTTGAACATGGAAATCTATGTAGGCTGTTATTCCACCTTGTCATACAGTGGATAAGTCCGACAAGAATCCCTTCAACATATACCTCCACTCGACTGCACAAAAACATACGGGGAGATTTATCAAAACCTATGCAGAGAAAAAGTTATCAGATTGCTTCTTTTATTTTGCAGAGGCTTTGCTAAAAATGAAAGAAGCGATCTGATTGGTTGCTATGGGCAAATGGACAACTTTTCCTCTGCACAGGTTTTGATAAATCTCCACCATAGTGTGAAAAGGCCTAAGCTTCACAAATACTTGCAGGTTCAAAAATGCCTCTAAAATACACATTTAAAATGTACATATTTCAGAAGTGTTTTTGCTTTGAAATACACGTGTAATTTCATGATCCTGTTTTATGCTGTGTGAACAGATCCTTAGGCCTGGGATACTCTGTGACTTTTTGTAGTGCTACAGATTGATTTTACCCATTGAGTGACAGCTGCTCTTCACATGATTGCATACAACTCAATGAGGGAGAGTTATCAAAACCTGTGTAGAGAAAGAGCGGAGCAGTTGCCCAAATCAACCAATCAGATTGTTTCTTTTAGGGTTGGAACACACAACATTCTGGCCCCCGTTAATTGTATCTGTTGGAATCCCACCAAAAACGGGATGCCGACATATACTGTTGTGGTGGCCCAGTATGGGAGATGTTGCCCCGTACCCTTGCTGTCCAGTCAGGCAGCCTCCTTCAGTGCCCCCCCCCCCCCCCGTACATATGTTCTGCTGTTTATTGTATTATAAAATGTGTTGTATCTTTAAGAGTTATGTCATGTGATTGTTACCCAGGAGGTACTGGGTGATCCCAAGAGTGACCTATGGGCTGTCTGCTAGTCTCCCCCATATAAGCCCTGGGTGGAGCTTCTCTCTTTTGCTTCCTGCTGAGGTCCAGTGCATTTGTCCCTAGTGTGTGTGTCCAGAGTGTTAGAGACCTCAAAGTCCTGCAGCCACCATCAAGTCAAGTAAGCTAAAGTCCCAGCTTTATGAGTCCAGTCAGTCCTGTCATCTGTCAAGTCAGCATGGTCTGCATTCAATTGTCCAGTCCTCCTACAAGTCCCAGCAAGACCTTAAGGTCTCTTCGTCACTGGTCACCTCCGTGGGCCCTGGCTGAACTGTATAGACTTTACCATCTGTCTACCCTCAGTAAAGCCACCGTTATCCATAACTTGGCGTCAGGATCTAGTGGTATACCTTCGGGTGGTATTGAGGATAAACCACGCCCATGCATCACGAACACATAGAGTTATTGCCATCTTCCCCTAGGGCAACAACATCTGCCCTCATCACACCCTGCTACCACACTGTTAATGGGGGTAGCGCACCAAATTCACTTCTGCTGCCGAACAGAGTCACCCCATATGCGCTATTTTAAGTGAACTCCTGACAGGGGCTGTTGCGCTTTTGAAATAGCGCACACATGCCGAAAGGAGTCACCAGGTGACTCCTTTTGGCCATACGATTGAATGGGGTCCTCTGCGCCCCTTAACCGTATACGTCAGCATCCTGTATTTGGTGGGCTGCCAACAGATACGATTAACGGGGGCCAAAACGTAGTGTGTTCCTGCCCTTACTTTTCAGAGGCCTCTTTAAAAATTAAAGAAGCAATCTGTTTGGTTGCTATGAGCAACTGCACCACTCTCCCTCTTCACGGGTTTTGATAGTGCTCCCCCATTGTATTACTTGGACTGCACCTGTAGCTCGATAACTAAAATCAGTTTGTAGCGTTACAACAAGTTGCAGAGTAACTGAGGCCTTACACCTCCTCCGACTTGAGAGCCTGTTGGCATTCACCCCTGGAGAGGTGTAAAGTGTGGATAAACTGCGTTATTTAATGCACATGGTCCGTGCTATCGATGTCACCCTAGGCCTAGGTCTCACCTCCAATGTGTGAATCCTGGTGGTTGTATGAGATTGTTTGTGTTAGCTGTTTGCACTGCCCTCCCGCTGAGATAGAACTCCTACAGAAGCCCAGAAAACATGACACAGCTCCTGCAATGGAATTGGGCAGCATGGTGCCTTTTTTTTCCCTCCTGTCCTCCCGGCCCACAGTCATCTGCACACTGAAAGGTCTCCTGCAGCTCTATGCTAATTCTGGTGTATTGAACCAGATCAGCTGTGCGGACCCTGCAGCAGAATACTGATCAGAATTAGCACACGTTGCTTCCTGACATTCACCAGTCTGGAGTGGGTGGACTGCATTGCACTAATACAGGCAGGACGTGATTTTATCGAACATATTTCACCTTGAAGCTTTTCAGTTCAGTCCAAAAACAACTGATGTAATAACTATAAAACCTATTCCAATGAATTATCTGTACATGTACAATGAAGCTACTGGGTTACAATGCAAAAATCTGGAAGAATCCCTCCACTTGACAGGTGTCATTGATAAGACTGGTGTGACTGCTACCTTTAAACCCCCTATAGCTTGGTATGTGTTTCATCATAAACTGCAGTCTGTCTGTGGCATGTGTACCCACCCTTACAAACATACAAACCCCGAATCACGTGACACTTTAAAGGGTAACTCTCATTAAAACTAATTTTTGCTATTGCACTCCTTATGGTAAATAAAAAATATTTCTAATATACTTTGTTTAAAAAAATGAAGTTTTCTATGTTTTATTTGTGCTTAAAAAAGCTCAAGAGCACATTTTCCCCCATCTCATCCCCAAACTTTGGACCGAAGCCCAAACACAGGAAGTGCAGTCTGGAGTGCTGAGAGGGGGTGTGTCCTGCCTCATCCAATCATAGCTCCATATGCTGTTGGTTGGACACACCCCTCTCAGCACTCCAGGCTGCACTTCCTGTGTTTGGACTTCGGTCCAAAGTCTGTGGATGAGATGGGGGAAAATGTGCTCTTGAGCTTTTTTAAGCACAAATAAAACATAGAAAACTTCTTTTTTTTTAAACAAAGTATATTAGAAATATGTTTTATTTACTATAAGGAGTGCAATAGCAAAAATTAGTTTTAATGAGAGTTACCATTTAACAGTTTTTTTTTTTGCTTGGTGAGCAGCGATGCATACCCTGCTTTGCCTTGTCCCGTTATGCCAATTGACTATGTACAAAGCGCTCAGTACTGGTTAGAACAGTGGTATCAACTGTGGCCCTCCAGATGTTGCAAAACTTCAACTGCCAGCATGCCCGGACAGCCGTTGGCTGTCCGGGCATGCTAGCAGTTGAAGTTTTGCAACATCAGGAGGGCCACAGTTTGAGACCACTGGGTTAGAAGAACCATTTACATGGCCCAATTACAGCTGAACTGTTGGCAGTGAATGGTCACATGAACTATCGGTGGATCATCCATATGGTCAGTTCCTTTCATTGCCGTTAGCTACATATCCCCTTCGTACATGCAGAAATGTGTTGGCGACAAACATTGATTCTTAGGACGTTAGAAAAGGTGTGATCAGCTGACGAAAAAGCATTTGCATGTTCACCTGGCCTTTATACAGGCAATAAGCATGTCCTTTTAGCCAATAATTGACCCATGTAATAGAGCCTTAAAGGGGTACTCCAGTGGAAAAAAAATTTTTAAATCACCTGGTTCCAGAAAGTTAAACAGGTTTGTAAATTACTTCTATTTAAAAATCTTAATCCTTCCAGTACTTATCAGCTGCTGTATGATCCACAGGAAGTTCTTTTCTTTGAATTTCTTTTCAGTCTGACCACAGTGCTCTCTGCTGACTCCTCTGTACATGTCAGGAACTGTCCAGAGCAGGGGAGGTTTGCTATGGGGATTTGCTCCTACTCTGGACAGTTCCTGACACGGACAGAAGTGTCAGCAGAGAGGACTGTGGTCAGACATAAAGTAAATTCAAAAGGAAAGAACTTCCTCTGTAGTATACAGCAGCTGATAAGTACTGGATTTTTAAATAGAAGTAATTTACAAATCTGTTTAATTTTCTGACACCAGTTAATTAAATAAAATACATTTCCACTGGAGTACCCCTTTAAGTTTTGCCTGCCGTACATTTTATTTGAGGCATAAAAAGCTTAGACTCCAGGCTTTTTTTTTTATCCCTTAAATAGTACTTATACCATGGTATTGTATTCTCATGTATACCAGAGGCGGGCAGTAAAAATGTTGTGAATAGGGTCCGAATCTTCTCTGTGTTCCTAATGAGAAGTACAATAACTTTAATATTATTGGCAGAAGGTTGCTAAAGTGTAAGTGTTTTATATAATGTAGATAATACCATTATATACATATATTTTTAATATACCTTGGTTAAAAAATGTGTATATTTTTGTCCCTGCAGCTATTGCATATGTGTCTCTATGAAGAGACCAAATACAGGAAGTGAGGGTGGACAAGCAGGGTTCTGTGCAGGAAGAAAAAGCAGGACAGTGTGCACTGAGGCTCTATAACATGTTCCTGGCTCATACATCAGGATGATTGACAAGCCAGGAGCCTGCACAGATCCCTGCTTGTCTTACCCTCACTTCCTGTTTTTGGACTCATCATAGAGACACAGAGACAACATCTGCAGGGACAGCAAATTTCCCCCAAAAAATACACACAATTTATAACCAATGTATATTACAAATATACATATAATGGTATTATCTACATTATATAAAAAGTTTTTGTTGACGACAGGTACATTTTAAACTATGAATGGTCAGTACTAGGCAGCTTTTTGGCCATTTATACTGCCTAATTACCATTATGAACTCTCGTACACATTCCAATCAGAGAGATATTCACTTCTTCTAACTGGAACTTTGCCTCTAGATATATTTTGTCTATTAAGATGGCTGAAAGCTTGGAGCTATGTGAGGGCTTAATGAGAAGCATGGGTCGGGAAGTGATGTGGTGTGCGATTTAGATGAGAACCTTGGCACTGGCCCCATATATCTTGAGCAGAGCAGTTGGGCAGAAGAGGCACACAGGACTGTTTGTGTGTTAGCTGCAGTCTTGCCGAGTCTCCTCTTCTCTAGACAATGCAGGATTGTCTTAGGACTTGTGCTAACAGACCGGAGACCTCATTTGTTTCTTTGCAGTGACTTTTGTGGCCAGCTATTGTTCAGCTCTGTGTCTTCCTTTGTTCTCGCTCTCATTCCTGTACGTAATCTCAAACTACCAGGTCCATGCTAACCTCTAACCTTTGGACTGGATGTATAGAGCACAAATATACAATATAAAGCTGCTTTCACACTATAAAGTCCTTCCGTTTTAAATAGCCGTTATAATGTTCCGTTATGAAACCCTTGAAGATGGCAGTTAACAAAATCCCATTAAAATCTATGGGATTCCTACATTATCTGTTTGAACCCATCATAGCCCGTTATTAATAACGGACGTTATTTATGACTGGAGAAAAAACGGTACATGCACTATTTTTTCCTGTCACAAAATAAAGTCTGTTATTAATTATGGCTGTGACGGGTTAAAAAGAATAATGTAAAAATGCCATAGACTTTAATGGGATTTTGTTACGTCTGTATGGGATTTGGTAACGGCCATTTAATGGCCATTTTTAAGGGCTTTCATAACGGAACATTATAATGGATTTTTAAAACGGAAGAACTTTATAGTGTGAAAACAGCCTTAGATATAGAGACCAATTATCTAGAAAATAAGACATACCTATAAAGTATAAAATGCTACAGAATTTTATACCTGTGCATGTAGCAATTGGAAACCAGTAGGTACACACTGCATTAATGCTTTCTGCCGGCATCCTGCCGAAAAGAGGATGCTGACGTGTACTGTAACGCAGGAAAACATTGGCTATTTATTTCAATGGCTTGTGCAGACTTACCTAGTGACTCAGGTTGGAACGTATGCACTATTTTTAGCACCAGTCCGAACTTGAGAGTCTACTTAAAATAGCGCATACACCTCAAACTTAGCCACTATGTATCTGGGGTCAGTTCGGGCCATTAAAATGTATGGCATCCGGTGTCCCCCATTACAGTATACATTGGCATTCTGTTTTCAGTGGGCTGCCAACAAATACCTTTGACGGAAGCACTAACACAGTGTGGACCTAGCCTTAAAGGGGTACTCTGGTGGAAAACATTTTTCTTTTTAAATAAACTGGTGCACAAAAGTCAAACAGATTTGTAAATTACTTCTATTAAAAAATCTTAATCCTTCCAGTACTTATTAGCTGCTGAATACTACAGAGGAAATTATTTTCTTTATGGAACACAGAGCTCTCTGCTGTCATCTCTGTCCATTTTTGGAACTGTCCAGAGTAGGAGAAAATCCCCATAGCAAACATATGCTGCTCTGGACAGTTCCTAAAATGGACAGAGATGTCAGCAGAGAGCACCGTGCTTGTGATGTCAGCAGAGAGCTCTGTGTTCCAAAAAGAAAAGAATTTCCTCTGTAGTATTCAGCAGCTAATAAGTACTGGAAGGACTACGATTTTTTTTATAGAAGTCATTTACAAACCTGTTTAACTTTCTGGTACCAGTTGATAAGAAAAAAAAAAGTTTTCCACCGGAGTACCCCTTTAACCCCTTAAGGACCAAGGACGTACCGGTACGTCCTTGGTCCTGCTCTTCTGATATAACGCGGGGTTACACAGTAACCCCGCGTCATATCATGGCGGGCCCGGCGTCATAGTGAAGCCGGGACCCGCCTCTAATAGCGCGCAGCGCCGATCGCGGCGCCGCGCGCTATTAACCCTTTAGCCGCGCGTTCAAAGCTGAGCCGCGCGGCTAAAAGTGAAAGTTCCCGGCTAGCTCAGTCGGGCTGTTCGGGATAGCCGCGGCTAATCCCGGCATCCCGAACAGCTGACAGGACAGCGGGAGGGCCCCTTCCTGCCTCCTCGCTGTCCGATCGCCGAATGACTGCTCAGTGCCTGAGATCCAGGCATGAGCAGTCATCCGGCAGAATCGTTGATCACTGGTTTCTTATGAGAAACCAGTGATCAACATAGAAGATCAGTGTGTGCAGTGTTATAGGTCCCTATGGGACCTATAACACTGCAAAAAAAAAGTGAAAAAAAAAAGTGAATAAAGATCATTTAACTCCTCCCCTATTAAAAGTTTGAATCACCCCCCTTTTCCAATAAAAAAAAAAACACAGTGTAAATAAAAATAAAAATAAACATATGTGGTATCACCGCGTGCGGAAATGTCCGAATTATAAAAATATATCATTAATTAAACCGCTCGGTCAATGACGTGCGCGCAAAAAAATTCCAAAGTCCAAAATAGTGCATTTTTGGTCACTTTTTATATCATTTAAAAATGAATAAAAAGTGATCAATAAGTCCTATCAATGCAAAAATGGTACCGTTAAAAACTTCAGATCACGGCGCAAAAAATGAGCGCTCATACCGCCCCATACACTGAAAAATAAAAAAGTTATAGGGGTCAGAATATGACAATTTTAAACGTATTAATTTTCCTGCATGTAGTTATGATTTTTTCCAGAAGTCCGACAAAATCAAACCTATATAAGTAGGGTATCATTTTAATCGTATGGACCTACAGAATACATATCAGGTGTCATTTTTACCGAAAAATGTACTACGTAGAAACGGAAGCCCCCAAAAGTTACAAAACAGCGTTTTTTTTTCAATTTTGTCGCACAATGATTTTTTTTCCCGCTTCACCATAGATTTTTGGGCAAAATTACTGACGTCATTACAAAGTAGAATTGGTGGCGCAAAAAATAAGCCATCATATGGATTTTTAGGTGTAAATTTGAAAGAGTTATGATTTTTTAAAGGCAAGGAGCAAAAAACGAAAATGCAAAAACGGAAAAACCTCCGGTCCTTAAGGGGTTAAGGAGTAATATGAGAAACATACCTACATGGCTTTTTTACTTTTAGGGAAAGATTTATCAAAACCTGTCCAGAGGAAAAGATGCCCATAGCAACCAATCAGATCGCTTCTTTCATTCTTTTTAGAGGCCTTTCCACACAGGTTTTGATAAATCTCCTCCTAAGTGTTTTTATACCCTTTATTGGTAGAAATCATTGAGACACATAATGGAAAAATCTTAAGACTTGAAGTAGGAAAAACTCAGAGGATAAAACGCTAAATAAAAAAATAGAAAAACACAAAGTGCAGCACGGAAAGAAATATGGGAACAGCATGGCAAAAAAAAGCCAAACAAAATTTGTGTCTATAGCCTAATGAAAAAATTTGCATTTTTTTTCTTGTTTTGAACCACTCCTGGTTTTGGTAACAATTTTGACCAAAAGGAGGATCAAAATAATACCCAAAAAACTATGTGTAAGTCCAGTCATAGGCTATGTTACGTCTCCGCTTTTTGCTATGTTCTCAGCTGTTTTCCTTTCTCATAAGGTCGTGTTCCCACAATTCCCCCAAATACTAACTACACTGAAACTGTGGGCTCGAAACGTTATAGGATTTCCAATGTTCCATTATTATTTTTGCCTCATGTAATGTATGCAGCTCTGCATGTCACTGTATCTGCCTTACTGTGCAAATAAAATAAGGCGTCACATGGAGTCTAGCACTGAGAGTAATGCTCACAGACACGTTGCCGCTCCACATTGTTTAAATTAATCCCAGTGGAAGCTTTCCAGGAGGGGGCTGTATGGAAAGAGATCGGAATCTCAGAGCTGCAAGTCCTAAAAATGGCTATTGCCTCTGGCTTGTATACATAGGCTTCCAGGGTCTACCCAGAATAAATATCCTAATAGATTGTAGTTAACTCTCCTCATCCTGGGGAAATCACTTCATTGGGAAAATCTGCATTCATGTATTTATTAAGTTATTAGAGAACTCGGGCATATACAAATAGCGGTGAATACCCATCTCCCATCCATAGCGGTGCCAACAGGATAGCGGAAGATGGGCACCATCCAAAAATCTAGCTATCCTGGAGCAAAAGTCCAGTGTCCTATTGTGTAGAAGCTGATGCCCTTCTGGGAGGCTAAGGGGTCACACACAGCCTTCTGGGGCAGTTTTTGTGATGGCTTTTAGTTTAGTTTTTTGTCACCGTGTCTGAGAGGAATTCAAATAGAATAGAAAATATATAGAGGAGGAGTTCTACTTCTCCCTGCTGCTAGATTCACTTTTGGTTTGGCTCAAAAACTGAGCAAATAACTGCCCCAAAGGTGCCACAAAAAACTGTGTGGATGGCCCTAAGGCCAGTTGCATATAAGCATTTTCGCATCCAAAATTCGGCAAGGTGTTCCACTTTGACCACAAGTCTATTTGCCTAAACTCATAGCGTCAATGGGTTCTATGATACTGCTACAAGTGTGGACAGTTTTTGAGCCAAAGTCAGAAGTGGATCCAGTATGAAGGAGTCCTTCCATTAAAGGGGTACTCCGGTGCTTACACATCTTATCCCCTATCCAACGGCTGTCCAGGCATGCTGGGAGTTGTAGTTTTGCAACATCTGGAGGTCCGCAGGTTGGAGACCGCTGGTCTATGAGATGGTGCCTATCCGAGCGGTCCTATCATCCGCCATATTATTCAAATGTGCAATTTTACACCGTGTGAATATGGTCTAACACATTTAAAGGGGTAGTCCAGGAAAAAACTGTTTTTTAAATATCAACTGGCTCCAGAAAGTTAAACAGATTTGTAAATGACATCTATTAAAAAATCGTAATCCTTTCAGTACTTATGAGCTTCTGAAGTTAAGGTTGTTCTTTTCTGTCTAAGTGCTCTCTGAGGACACGTGTCTCGGGAACCGCCCAGTTTAGAAGAGGTTTGCTATGGGCATTTGCTTCTAAACTGGGCGGTTCCCGAGACACGTGTCATCAGAGAGCACTTAGACAGAAAAGAACAACCTTAACTTCAGAAGCTCATAAGTACTGAAAGGATTAAGATTTTTTAATAGAAGTAATTTACAAATCTGTTTAACTTTCTGGAGCCGGTTGATATATGTATATATATAGTTTTTTCCTGGAATACCCCTTTAATAGCCTTGTCTTGTGACTAAGCAAATGCCCTGTGTGACTGTGGCTTTAACATGACGTCAGCGTTAAGCCAGTGTTCTGTACAAAGTTCAGGTGGCTGATAAATAGGAAAATTGACAGGAAGAGAATCCTGTTGTGGAAAGACGCAGTCAGAGTCCTGCGCGCAGCGGTCACAGCACGGAGCAGTTTGTTTGTTAGATGAGAGGATTGAAAAAGTCAGCTGGATATTGAACATGTTCAATCCTGACAACAAGTCAATCTACGGCCATTGATATAGATGGGATGACAGAGCCGTCTGCATTCTGCATTAAATTGAACCTCTTATGAATAGAGAGATTCTTCTTCTATTTGGAATCATTTTTGAGTTATTTCTACAAAATTTCTGACAGGAAAGTCAAAGCAAGATTCCCGGCTCCTTATACCTGGAGGGATCGGAGTGGTCACATCTGTCACATTAGCGCTAGAAAGAAAATAAAAAATCGAATTGGTGCCTGTCAAATAACAATTGTATGAATAATTAACGCTCTACGATCCTCTGCTATACGGCACAGTGAATTTTCCGAGCCACGACACACCGTCAGCCCCACGTATTCAGATATGTAAGATTGTCATCACACCCACATATTTCTCAGCTGTCTAATAAAGTATTTTCCCTGGAGTTGTGCTTTTCAGTCAAGTTACTACAAATTCGAATATGCAATTTTATAACTATATATTTTTTGGGGGGATAAGCAGGAAGAAAAACAATATGGCCACCTTCCAGATACCAACGATGATAGTTTTCTCCAAACTGTGTACCCCCCAGCTGTAGCAAAACTACAACTATTAGCATGCCAACGGCTGTCTGGGCATGTTGGGAGTTGTAGTTTTGCTACAGCTGGAGGTGCACAGTTTAGTGACCACTGCCCTAGACCTCCAGATGTTGCAAAACTACAACTTCCAGCATGTTAACAGTGGTCTGGGCATGCTGAGAGTTGTTGTTTGCTATGCTGGATGTAAACAGTTTGGAGAACACTTCCCTAGATCTCCATATGTTGCAATACTACAACTCTTTTGCAAGAGCTGGAGGTCCACAGTTTGAAGACCACTGCCCTGGATCTCCTGATGTTGCAAAACTACAACTTCCAGTATGCCAATAGATGTAAGGGCATGCTGGGAGTTGTGGTTTCGCTATAGTTGAAGGTACACGGTTTGGAGACTGCTGCCCTAAACCTCCAGATGTTACAAAACTACAAAGGTGGTCTGGGCATGCTAGGAGTTGTGGTTTTGCTACAGCTGGAGGTACACAGTTTGGAGATTACTTCCATAAATCTCCAGATGTTGCAGTAATACAACTATTTAGCAAGAGCTGGAGATCCACAGTTTACATACCACTGCCCTAGACCTCCGGATGTTGCAAAACTACAACTTCAGGCAACCAACGGTGGTCCGAGCATGCTTGGAGTTGTAGTCTTGCTGTGCTGGATGTACACAGTTTGGAGAACATTTCATTAGATCTCCAGATGTTGCAATACTACAACTCTTTTGCAAGAGCTGGAGGTGCACAGTTTGGAGACCACTGCCCAGGACCTCCAGATGTTGCAAAACTACAACCTTCAGCATGCCTGGACAGCCGCTGGCTGTCCAGGCATGCTAAAAGTTGTATTTTTGCAACATCTGGAGGTCCACAGTTTGGAGTTCACTTAAATAGGTCAATAGACCCCATGAGTACTATAATGGTAGCCATACTATTTACCCTAGGTTTCCCACGACAAAAAAAGTATTAATTTTACTGTTCGTATCTCAACAGCATCACCCAGATGTTATCCAGTTGCTGTGGTCCTTATTAGAGATAAGGGAATCGATGTGGCACAATTTGTGTTCATTCCAAATATCCCCAAAATCCAGCAACCATTCGCAGTGGGGACAGATTATTGGAAGGCTAAGTTTTCATCTGCATCAGAGTCAATTCCAGACACAAACAATGGAGCTGAATGGCCCCGACGGGTCCCATTGACTTTAAATGGGGCCCATCTGGTTTATGTTTGGTGTCCATTGCTTTGCAAAATTTGAGCGGAGAAAAAACTACTGATCTGCATTATATATATTTTTTCTCCGCTCATGTCCCATCATTTGAAGGGATTCTGCGAATGGAGCTCCGACACCGATGTGAACCTGGCTTTACTGGTGCATCTGTCCTTGTCCTGGGGCAACGTGGATCAGATTCAACATCAAGTCACATGACCCCTGGATGTGGCGACATTTTTTTTTTTTTGACACTTTTCTAGTCAAAATAGCCTCTGAAATCCTTGGTGAAATCTCTACTAAGCCACTTGGTATAAGTCCGAAGCCCCGTTCACTTTTCCGACACATTCAAAAAGTTCAGCAGGGACTTCATAAAAAGGTTATCTCCACCCCAATGTTTGAGAATTTCATATTTTTCTATTTACAAACATCTGGCCACAATGTTTTTGGTTGAATAAAAATGCGCAATAAAACGTCCCGCCAGGTCCAGATCCACAGAGATGGGTTCTTGAGGAAGAATAAAGGATAATATAAAATCGAGGGATGACAAACAGTGGTTCTATGTAGCAGCCGATGACATCAAAGCTTTGGTTTTCTATGTTGCTCTGGAAATAACAGCGCCATTTTTTTTGTAAACGTTTTAAGACCTTTTGTCATTATGACACATAGAATAATGTTATAGCAGCCATCTTTTGTTACACACTTTGATGTGTGCAGTATTTGCTTCTATACAATCCGACAATCCTATCCTTTGAAATATTCCAGGACGCTGCTGTTGCTGTACAATGGCTATACAGGGCTTTTCTATGTAAGACAATGAGAGACGTGAGGAGAGCGGATCTCTGACTACTGTATGGGGGAGGTGTGCCTGGCTGGGGGAGTAACAATGTTTAATAGAGCAGAACCAGAGAGAATGGGCATTCGGACTATTCAACAAACCTTCACAGATAACGTGCCACCCTGCCCATCGCCTGCAATAATACTTTTTTATCTGCCATCTCTCTTACTTTTACTGCTGTGTTTTTAACGGGGCAGATTATGTTCTTTATTATATGTCATTGTCTCTTTGGTCAAAGGTAGGAAAGTAGAGGCACAATAAAAGGACACGGAACATGAAGTATAGTGTATATAAATATGCCATGTAGTTGTTCACGTTTTCCATTTAATGTGATATGCACTGGTGCCCTGTTATCAGCCATTTTAAGTAGGGGAAAGGCTGACGGAAGTGGTCATCTATGCCATTATATTACAGAGTACCTGTCATCATTTCACCGCCCAGGGACACATCCAATGAGATATATTCATTGTTAAAGGAGTCCTGTAGTGAAAAATAACATCCCCTATCCAAAGGATGGGGCATAAGTTTTATATCGCGGGGGGCTTGAGCGCTGGGACCCCCACAATCTCCTGAACGGGGCCATGGCAGTCTGCTGGAAGGGGGCATGCCAACCCCGTACAGAGCACTGGCCGACACGCCCCCTCCATGTATCCCATAGAGATACATGGGAGTCAGAATGGCCCACAGGGGGGCCCAGTGCTCAGACCCCCACGTTCTATAACTTATCCCCTATCCTTTGGATAGGGAACAAGTTATTTTTTGCCAGGCTGCATAAAGTATTGTGCTCGGGCACAATAGGAGCTTAAAAAGTCCCACTACACTACCACAAGGTACTTGTCATATGTGGATATCAGGTTTCAGGAAACACCTATCTTATCCAGAGAAAGCTGGGTGGGATATGAGAAATTCATATTTAGAATAACTGGTGACTTTTGTAAACCCTGTTATTGGGCCTTACATTTTGGGATGAAAGGCAGGTTGGGCAGTGGGGCCTTTATTCCCTTTCTGGGCCATCTCAGGTTATCAGACTAGCCCAGATCAGCACAGGTGCAGAAGACAGCTTGTCACTCGGCTTTAAAACTAGGTGAGAGTCAGTCTGCAAGTGAGAAATCGGCACCACTGATGAGAGTTTGAATGAGGAGGTTTGCATCCTCAAAAAGGAAACATTGTGACTTGTGTGAGTAACACATTTGTTGACTTTTGTGTTGGGTGGCTTATAGTAAACCACTTTTGGGTGGACAGGGAAGTGTTCTGTATAGTTAGCACTGGACAAGAGAACATACACTATGAGGATGCATTCATACGCTATTACTAACTGCGGGTTGCCCGCTGCGAGTTACGCTACCATTGATTTAAATGGGTTCACAGACAGTCCGCAATAGTGTCAGATTTGTGGACTGTCCGTGGACCCTTTTAAATCAATGGTAGCGTAACTCGCACCGGGAAACTCGCTGCTAGCTACTAGCATGTGAACACACCCAAAGGCTAAGTTTCCACTTTTTCCTGACAGTTTTTGGAAAACTGCCACTGCAGTTTTTGAGCCAAAGCCAGAAGTGTATTCAAAAGGAATAGGACATATAAAGGAAGGATTTACACTTCTCCTCCCTTATGGATCCACTTCTGACTTCGGCTCAAAAACTGCAGTGGCAGATATCCAAAAACTGCCAGAAAAAAAACAAGTGGAAACTTAGCCTAAAAGTAGTAACCAAGCTTTAGGTTGTCCAGAGAAAAGATTCCAATAGCTCTGTATCTATATAACTTGGGCCAAGCATAATGGCATATAGGCCCCTGCATCTTTGTTCACGCGACATGCTAATGCAGTCCCTTAGCCATGTCCCTTGTATACCATCATATGTACACGTTTTGCTGGTGCTAACCTTAACTTGTTGTAGTTTTGCAACATCTGAAGGGTCACAGTTTGGAGACCAATGGTCTAGAGCACCCCCATAGACAGTGCAATCCACTGACAACAAGTCCTTGGCTACCTTTTGTAATGTGTACAAGTGAATGTACGGGCTCAGATATGAAGCCTGAGGTCTGAAGTTTTAAAGTCAGCAACAAAAAGCTGAGACTGGGGGTGGAAGATGACATAATCCCTATTCTCCAGCTGGGCCGTTGAGTCTTAGTTTCTGCAGGGATAATGTTTGAGTAGTCAAGAAGTCATCATTAGAGAATGAGGCCGTGTGATTTCCATTCATGTCTCGGTTCAGCGGTGTGTACAGCATGAGTGTTTTATCCTCCTGACTAATATTTTTTAGAGTAACTCAGCATCTCCTCCTCCCTCAGCAGGACCCACTTTATTTGCAATGTGATTTTTAAGCCGGGGAAGCGTAGACATAACAACCTTATTTGGGCTGATTCTGGCTAGAAATGCCAAGGCCTGCTGCTGCTGTGTGAATATGTATACAAACCAGAGAAGAGGGGGGTAATAGAGGAGGAAGGTTAAGACTTAACGTTTTATAACCTGGTCTCTGTCTTCATAGGATCCTGCACACGCCACGTCAGATGCAGTTTGGTTATTGCAATATTTAAAAAATTCCATAACCCTACAGTAGCTTCTTTCTATAACATTGATAACGGACAAGTTTCCTTGACGTCAGATGTGAAGTACAAGCTTCACTTTACTAAGCACACTGTACCACGCAGTGCTAGCCCCTGTTGGTTTCTTAAGGTTGCTGCTTAAACCAAAACTATGAAAGGCAAAAATAAATGTTATATGGAGGTACACATGGAAGTAAATAAGCTAAAGTCATTATATAGACTGTGTATGTATTCACATTCCGTATCATTCACTTTTAGTGCAAGCATTAAGAAAAATGTTATAACTCCCAGGAACTCTATGGTTTGAGGCTGTTTAGTTAGGAAATGTGACTATGAGCAAATTTTTTCAATAAAATGCGGAATTCCGAATGGAAATTGTGCCATGTAAACATAGCCTCAAGCAATTCAAATAAAAATATTAGGCTACAAACAGACACAACCTTTGTTTGTGATTTTTGGCAGATGTAAGTTGTAGCTAGGGGGATCTAAGATTAGGCCAGCTTCACATGGATGCAATACAGTCAAATCTATGTGTCCATATTAAGACTAAGTCCTGGCCTCACACAGTAGTTTGGGACTACTTTGAACTGCAAAATGGACGTTTTATGGTTAACACCCTGTATGCCTGACGCCAGGGCGTGGTTTATGCTCAATACCACCCGAAGGTATACCGCTGGATCCTGGGCTAGGCACGGGGGGCAATAATGACTCTGACGCCAAGTTACGGACAACTGTAGCTTTACTGAGGTTAGACAGGTGGAAAAGTCTATACAGTTCAGCCAGGTCCACGGAGGTGACCAGCGACTTCAGAGACCTTAAGGGTTTGATGGGACTTGTAGTAGAGGTGGACAATTTAGTGCAGGCCACATTGACTAGACAGATGACTTTGACTTGTGACTGTGACTGTGGCTTACTTGCAGATTTGTAGCTTGTGGCTGTAGACTGGACTTGAGGCCTCCTATGACTCTGGACACACACTTAGGCACGACTTGACTGGACCTCAGCAAAGACTGAGGGCCTGCAGAGGCTCCACCCAGGGCTTATATGGGGGAGACTCTGGTGGGGTCCCATTGGTCAACCCTATGTCATCTGGTCACTGATACCTCCTGGGTAACAATCACATGACATATCACATGGTAAACAGTCTTAAAGATATAACACTCTTACATATATAACATAGGGATTATATACAATTACAATAAATAGATGCAGGGGGGCTCAGGGGACACTGCAGGAGGCTGCCTGACAGGGCAGCAAGGGGAGGGGGTATCACCTCCCGTAAGAGGCCACCACAACAATATCGGCCATAATTGATACTCCCTCTGGCTATGTTCACATATAGTATTTTTAAACCATATATATATTTTTTTTTTCAGTCGGTTTTCACTTTTGGTGTGTTTAACTTAACTAATAGTTCAAAAAAGTGTGTGAACTTAGTCTCTGTAATGCACAATGACAAGTGAATAACAGATCTGGTTCCTGAACAGTTCACACACTTGACAACTATAGGAGGCCAGTTAAGCCCACATTTAGTTTTAGACTGGACTCCAAGAAAATGTTTACACTTATTACTTCTATTTCTCGCCAAGACATAGGAGTCAGGTTTAATAGGACTGGCCTGTTATAGGTCAGAGGTTACTGGAACTGGGGAAATAGCCAGATGCTCCCACACTTCCACAGGCTAAGACACAGTCTTTTTGGAGCCCTTTCATATTATGCAATAAACGTAAAACAATAAGCACTTTGATTCTCCCTCTAGACAAGAAAGGGTTACTATACCATGCAGGATGCAGAGGACCTAAACCACTGTGACTCACTATGTCACTGACTCAGGGCCAGATGGAGACAATACAAGATCAGGCTTGATGTGTCCCTGCATTCCTGAGTCGATCATCACCACACAATAAAAGAATTCCAAGATATCTCAACAATAGGACAGACGCACGGGAGGAGACCTATAGGGTTAAAAGGTTCTAAAATGTGATGCCCTGGGCTGTCACTGACCACAAGTAAACACACCCTTGCCAAAATGATTAGCCTACAGCCCTCTCTTTCCACACTATGCACACACCCTATGACTGACATAGTTAAGGGGATATGTTAGTTAGGTATGAAATAAAGGCATTGGTTTGGTTTATAATGAATTGCTTTGTGGTTTTGAGTATGAGATGGAATGGCAACAAGTAGGTGGCATATGCTTTACACTTAAAAAATGGAATTGTTGCAACTCTATTGAAAAATAATAATAATCCGTCAGTTGTGCGTTCAGGTAAGGCATTGTTCTCTGCTTTAAGCAATGCCTAATTGTTAGAATGGTCACATGACCATAAGCTGATCACTATGTGTTCCCGTTATCTGTAGAGAAATCTTAGATTAGGCCCCATCCAGGGGCAGTTATCAGCCTAACAGCCCAATAATACTCTGTGTAATAGGCCTCATGATCAACTGACTAGTTATTGCAGATGCCCCATCCGAACAATCCAGGGTTCCTTTAAGCAGGCGTGCCTGCACAATGGTGGAGCGGTGTAATATGCCTAAAAAGGATCAGTACAGTACATTATAGATGTATCCTCTGCCAATTTGATTGGCGGAATGATTCATGGCATGGCATGCTACACTATGAGTATAGAGGGCCAATAAAAGTAAGTATAAGAGTAGGGACTATCACTTGTACAATGCAACCCTCTTCTCCCACTCTTCACACACTGATAACAACACCGCAGGAGAAATGCTAGCACAGGCTTCCAGTATCCATAGTTTCAGATGCTGCACATCTCGTATCTTCACAGCATAGACAATTGCCTTCAGATGACCCCAAAGATAAAAGTCTAAGGGGGTTCATCTAGGAATGCTCGGACCTGACACCCATAATGTAAGCAAGATGGTGACCACCACATTATGGGTGTCAGGTCCGAGCATTCCTAGATGAACAGTTTCCTGGAAAGTGGATTGGTCATCGTGGGCCAGTTGAATGGCCCCCAAGGTCTCCCGATCTGACCCCCTTAGACTTTTATCTTTGAAGTCATCTGAAGGCAATTGTCTATGCTGTGAAGATACGAGATGTGGGGCACCTGAAACTACGGATACTGGAAGCCTGTGCTAGCATTTCTCCTGCGGTGTTGCTATCAGTGTGTGAAGAGTGGGAGAAGAGGGTTGCATTGACAATCCAACACAATGGACAACACATTGAACACATTTTATAAGTGGTCAGAAACTTGTAAATAACTCATGAAAGAATAAAGTTACATTAAAACCAAGCACATCCTTGTTTTTCCTGTGCAATTCCCAATAAGTTTTATGTGTCACATGACCCTCTTCCTATTGAAAAAAAACAAAAGTTGGATTCAAAATGGCCAACTTCAAAATGACCACCATGGTCACCACCCATCTTGAAAAGTTTCCCCCCTCACATATACTAATGTGCCACAAACAGGAAGTTAATATCACCAACCATTCCCATTTTATTAAGGTGTATCCATATAAATGGCCCACCCTGTAGTATATAGTATAGGTCAGTATTTCCCAACCAGGGGTACCTCCAGCTGCTGCAAAACTACAACTCCCAGCATGCCCGGACAGCATTGGCTGGAGGTATCAGTGACCAGGTGACTTAAGGGTGACCCCCTCATAAAAGCCTGAGGAGGAGTCTCTTCTCTCT